>NC_082384.1:7445047-7662939 GCF_031168955.1 Gadus macrocephalus
TCAGAACACAAAATCTCCCATTTTAATATTCTGACATATTGCGGCGGTTTCCTTTTGTTCTTTCAGACAATCGGTGCAGATGGTGGACTTCAGCCCCTTTAGCTCCAGTGTTGTGACAGGGACTGAAATGAGAGTGGTCTGGGCCTGGATACCAGAACGCTTCGCCCTCTTCAGTCCAGTTCGGCTCTTCAGTACGGCTGAACATGGAAGAAGTCTGGCTACGTGAGTCAAAAGGCTTCCCTTAAATTAGCTTGTACTGAAGAGCCATGATGCTTTGATATAAATGCCAGAGAGAAAAACAGATTTCCTGCAGTCACAAATCAAATAATTTCATATTGATGTTGTTTTATATAAAAAACAACAGTTGTTTGTCATTAATAACTACTAAAGACAAAATAAGCATCTACAAATGTGAAACTAACCCTGAGACTAAGTTGCATAACAAAGGAGACTGCATGTGTTTTCACTGTAAACATGTTTGTCTTCACAGTCTTAAACATGAAATTACTCTTGATTCAGTGTTTGAGAGTTTTTTTGGATACACCAATGTCACCGATTATAATAATCAATTGCAGTTGTATAGTAGAATTGTGATACTAAAACCATCTACGGTAGTAATACATATCATTTCCTTTTGTTGTTGTTTATAAAGATTCTACTCTCTTGTCGAGGGACACGAACCAGCTGTCTTGATTCTCAAAACGGCTGATGAAGAGGTGAGATTCTAAACGAGTTAAACATTTAGAAATTTGAACCAAGTTATTTATTGAACATGGGACATTTTCTTTGTGATAATAACACTATTTCTCCCTCCACATAACAGGTATGTGGTGGCTTCTTGTCAACTGATTTGACAGAAAGAATAAAGCATGAATCCAACGAACTAGCTTATTTTGGCACGGGCGAGTGCTTTGTTTTCATGGTGAGAAAATATCGACCATTGTTCCTTTTGACGTGACCTATTCAGTTCTTGAACACTGATGTTCAATGCTTTCTCCTTCCAGCTCCGGCCTAGCATGGAGCGCTACCAGCGGGCAATGGTCAACATTATGACGCGTGGAGACGCAGGCAACAGTGTCTCCTCCCTGTCATCTGACAGTGAAAGTTGCCCAAACATAGCCGCCGCCACCAGCCCCATGCAACCCCTGACGTGTCCTGCAGGCACTCTCCAGGATCCCAGCTACCTCACCGTCCCCTTCACAGCCTCGTCGGATGATCTCATCACTGCTAGAGACCCCAAGAGACTAAAGGAGCAAGTGGCGTCCATGTTTATAGCAGCCAGCAAAAACAAGCTTGTCATTGGTAAGCCTTGTAATGTTTGGATGATGATAAAAAATGTTTCAATGTTTTATGTTTATAGTGGTTTTATTACCTATTTAAGAAAGATCCTATTTACAGATACAGAATAAGACACATAGAAAGAAATGACCTGTACTTCTATTCAAAACACTTTGCGATGTTTGGTCAACAAAACTTGGCCAGCCAGACAGACAGGGACACCCACACTCACAAACACCCACACATCCACACACACACACACACACACACACACACACACACACACACACACACACACACACACACACACACACACACACACACACACACACACACACACACACACACACACACACACACACACACACACACACACACACACACACACACACAAACTCAACCTTTTTTCTTTTGTGTTGTCAACAACACTTGGAGTATAGCCTGGAAGTGATGTAAACTGGTGGTGTGGTTGATATGCTGACTCCTTCATTATGATGTGTGTCCATTCCCAGGTGGCGATGGGGGTCATGCACTCTGCATACACGGAGATCTTGAGAGTGGATTCACGGAGAGATGTGACACATTTCAGAGCACGCCGCTCTGTAGGGGAAATTTTAAGATCCAGTCATTGGAGGTCTGGGGGATCCAGAACTCAATTTCGGTCGTAACCAGTGAAGAAGAGCACATTTAAGTTATGCTTGAAGTAATGCTTAAGACACATTAAGTTAAGTGATTTCTTGTAATTGTATTTGTCAATTTGTATAATTCTTTTTATCATTATGCATGTATCAAGCACTTGGATTAGATGGCATTTAACTTAACCAGGATTTAAAAAAAACAAAACATTTTTGTTAATTTTGTTAATTCTTTTGCAACTTTTCAGCTATTGGGAAATACACATCATATGGCCTAATGTTATTTTAGATATTATATGTCTATGGTTATTTTAGATATCTTATCTTGAAATTAATTGGAATATTTGAGTTGGTTTACTTTACAGTAATTGTGATATTTATATATTTTTTATATACAGAAAAATAAATACCCTGGAAATCTATGTGTCCCTGTTAGAAATAATTATAGACAGGTGTTGTAGGAACTGGGCAGACTTTTCAATGATTTTGGTGGCTTCTAACTTTATTGAACTGCTCCAAGCCACCTTGCTCCGCAATCGAGCTACAAAGAAAGACCAACATTGCAGGTGTGGTGGATCATGTATGGTGCATGTAGGATCCATAGATTGGATGGTTCTCCCTTGAGGCATCATGCGGGATCATGAGGCGCGGTAATGTTTGCTGTTACTGGTGCTCCCCGCCACACTGAGGCGCTGGCGAGTCCGCGTGAGAAACCAACGACGAACGAGACATTGAAACCAAAACAAAGTCCGCCAACATTCTACTGGACTGGGGATGTAACGAATGTAAGTTATCATAATCACGTAGAAGCGTTTCATTGTCCTGTACGTTGACGCCTGACGGTATTACCACTTGTTTTAAAACACGGAGACCGTAATAGCATCCCCGTTCAATTGAAGTGCCTACTACACTGTTATGTTCGCACCGCAGCGCCCATACTGAGGTTTATTTTATATGTAAAACAATTGGATGCGGCGTTCTTCATGTGTTATACGAGTTAGATGTCTATATATGCGCCAATCTCGAAACAAGCAAGCAAGGACACAATTCTCACAGAAAAGCTACGGCTAGTCTTTACCTAGCTATATGACTGACCTTATTTAGCCAAATTATGGTCTGTACCATGGATGTATATGGCCGTGCACATGTGAGCATATGCGAATGTGTATTGATTTAGGTTCCTGGAGCTTGGCACGTACAGTAAGCATCCCTGTAATGTTATAATTTTTCCCCATGAATGCCGTTATATTCAACGAAGATTATATTCAATACGTTACTGTGCTAAGTAAGTGTTATTGGTTATTGTCTTATCAGGCTGTAGATTAGTGTAGAAGGGTTATCCCTAGCTAGCCATAAGTCATTACAATGGAAACAATAAGCGTTGGATAATCTTTTAATACACATACAATTTGTATACCTATTCCAGGGATGGGCAACTTTCATGATAAAGAGGGCCACAATTCTTCATCATCACCATCAGAGGGCAATGTGACTGTGCACTTCAACTAGACGTAAACTGAGAGAAGCTACACATTTTTGAATTTGTTGGATATGATTTCCTGTATTCTGGTGCATTTTGGGGATGGCCACTACCTACAAAATCTTCCAGATTCATAACCTATGTATAGTATGTTGATTGAACCAACATACCTTCATTTCATGTTTTCCATGCTCAAACAGCCACATGATTGGTTAGTATTTCGATCAGTGCAAAGGGCTCACATACATCATCATTCAATGATGTCACAAAACTGAAAAACAGTGGCCCAACATTAAGTGCAACAACTCAATGAACTCAAACCCAACAAGCATGATATTCACTTCAGGGCAGTTGTAGGCGACTTTAGTGGAAACCTTTCATGACTGATACCGTTTCTAAGCAAACTAGACACATGGGTTAGCCTTTGAATTCTATGAACAGATACTCTGCTTTCCTTCTTTCTTAACCAAGTTTTCTGTAACTCGATTTTTTTTTTGATTATTATTATTTTTTATTCAATAAAAACTATGTGCGGGCCTGACTGAGTGAGGATGTGGGCCGTATGCGGCCCACGGGCTGCCAGTTGCCCATCCCTGACCTAGTCCAAACCATAATATATTCAGTATTAGTGCATGTATTTTTGTGTATGTGTGTGTGTCTGTGTGTTTTATTACAGCTTGACAGCCATGGGACCAGATGCTGAAACGGTCATTAAACTAGAATCCTCAGATGAAGGTAAGAAGTAATCATGTGCTCTGTGTAAAAAAGAGGAAATAATAATATGCATCCTTCTCCCCTTAAAATGTCTCATGACACCCAGAAACCCACTACATTTTCACCAAAAACACCAAAGCTTTTATTTGAGGTAATCCGTTTCCTTGTTATGGTTGGGTCCTTAGATTGGTCCAACCCGGACGACACGCCAACTCCTGCAACGGAGACCCGCACAACCAAGAGATCTTACTCCTGCTCTGTCTGTGGCAAGCTGTTCGACAGACCGTCAAGGCTGGAGCGCCATGCAAGGGTGCACACACGCACTTGTATCCGCAAGTCAAAGTGCCGCGAGGAGAGTCCCATGCAGTTAGTAAATCTCGCCAAGGACCAGAGTTGCCTCAACAGGCCCAGGTATTACCCCTGCCCCGACTGCCAAAAAGTGTTCACCAGTCCGTCAAAGCGCGACAGGCACGCGCCCGTGCACCTGAAGAAGCCCAGCGGGCAAAATGCGTGTTCGTACTGCACCAAAGTCTTCAAGAAACCCACCGGGCTCATACGCCACGAGCGGATGCACACGGGTGAAAAACCTTTCATCTGCTCCGTGTGCGGAAAGGGCTTCTCCGACCCAGGACACTGCAAAGTGCACGAGAAGGGACACGCCGAGCTTCCGGAGAAGCCTCACTGCTGTAAAGACTGCGGCAGGTGCTACCAAAAGCCCTCCCAGCTCAGGCGCCACTTCCGCACGCACACAGGGGAGAAGCCGTTTGCCTGCGCCCTGTGCGACAGACGCTTCATTCGCTCCGAGGGGCTAAAGAGACACGAGAACTTCCACAGTGGACACAGGCCGCACAAGTGCATCGTCTGCCCAAAGGGCTTTTACACCCGCCATGAACTCAATACCCACAACCTGATCCATTCGGGGATGAGGCCGCACGTGTGCCCCGTGTGCGGCAAGGGATTCACGCAGCTGGGCAACATGAAGGAGCATGAGCGCTGCGTCCACAGGAAGACGGATCTTTACAAATGCGCAAAGTGCAGGGCGTCGTTCACGCACAGCCAGACGTTGAAAAATCATCAGCGCACACACACAGGCGAGAAGCCCTACCTGTGTGTCACTTGTGGCCAGCGGTTCGCATGGAGCCGTTGCCTCAGTAGACACCAGAAGACACATGTGCACATTCAGAAGGACCTGGAGGCCAAAGAAACGCTCCTGGCCCCGGAGATCTTGGAGACATCTTCTGTCACCGATCACAGCAGCCAGACGCTCAGTGAAATAGAAAAAAAAAACTGATTGCATGAATTGACGAAATTCGTTACAGTTGGGTGTCCAATAGACTTTGGCTGGGTTCTCTGTTGTATGAAAAACATGAATATAAAACTGCAATTGCCGCACAGGAGACTTAAATAAATGGAGACATCTCCTTTATTCCCTTGTTGTGTGGCCGGCTGACACGTTTGTCTTTTTTAAAGCCTGACGATTGCATTATTTTTTGTTTTTCTTATGCTTTATGTAAAGGTTAACGGTGTTGTCCCATCACACTACCATACGATTTTGGAATCAGGCTTGTGTAATATTATTACGACCCTGACGTCTAGGGGATAGAGGGTAACAAAGACAACTCAAACAGTACAGACACCGGATTTCAAAAGTAAACAAAAGGGTTAATTGCAATAACAATATAATATCAAGCCCTAAGTAGATCTAATAATCGAATCTATGTTTTAACAACAGGGTCGTCTAATAAAGAAATGCTTCCTTTTACTCATGATGGCAATTACGGTAATACTGAGAATGCAATCATTATCAGAAGGCAGTAGGCATATATTCATAATAAATGTCATACCAAAGAAACATTTCCAAAACTATTCTCAGGTAACAATATTGAATGGAAAGTACGCTCTTTATGCAGATGCTGGCAAATCTGCATAATTACGTGCTCGTTCGCGGTCTGCCGTCGGTGCACGGGCCCGTCGTTGGACAAGACCAATCAGCGAGAGCCCGGCTGCTTTGTTGCTAGGCAACATGTGTTTGTGTCTAAAGCGAATAGAAAAATAAATAAAATCGCCGGCGGGAGCTGAACTCGGCCTTCAAACAGGATTAAAACGTTTACATTTATCAGACACTCTTAACGATGGCAGGAGATGATCAGGACATCCCGCGACTTGAGCTGGAATCTGTCATCGGGTTCAATGGTGAGACTGAGCTGAGGAGCGACCAAGGAGCGTCACACTTAACTGGGAGCTGTGAAGTCTGTGCTATTTACTGCCTGCCCTATTCAACATATTTAACTGAATGGCTGTCAATAGTTATAACACTTTATATAAGGGTAGCTAACATAAGTTAATGCTGTAATAAATTATTATTATTAATTATTATATTGCATTAGCATAGGGAGAGTTAGGGTCATGTGTAGTGGGTTAGGGTTAACCCTATTAAATTATGTCTGGATGCATACCCTAGTCAACATTAACACCATTACCTTTATTAACATGTAGATAAATGAGTAAATTGTAAATTAAAGTATTATAGTAAATGATAAACCATTAGTTAATTGTGAATTAGCTAGTAAGTCAATGCTTATTACTGCAATAACTAATGTTAATTTATGGTTAATAATGTACCCAAACAAACACACTTTATGGTGATTTTTTCTAACAGGACATGTTCCGCGTGGTCTGAGAGTCCATCCAGACAGAGACCACCTGATCTATCCCCTGGGATGCACTGTCATCCTGAAGAGCCTTACGGATGGCAAACAGGAGTTCCTGCATGGTCACACCAACAACGTGTCCTGTGTTGCGGTTTCCAAAACTGGCTGCTATGTTGGCTCAGGACAGGTCACCTTCATGGGCTTTAAGGTGACAGTGCTATGTTGTGACACATTAGACCCTTATCAAAGAGTCGTCGTCATAGGACCTGATCTTCACTAATGCAGTCTAGATCATCACAAAATGTCTTAATCTGACTATGTTTCAATCCATGAATGTCTAGAGAGCTGGATAAATGAACTCTTCAAGCCGTCTTTGTTATCATAATGTTGACATTGTGATTCAGGCGGACATCATAATATGGGACTTTGCAAAGCGAGCCATCTACGCCCGCCTCACGCTTCACTCTGCAAAAGTGGAGGCGCTGTCGTTCTCTCCCAACGACATGTACCTGGTGTCCCTCGGAGGCCAAGATGATGGCAGGTAGAGCGCAAGTTGGTTCTCTTTAGAAACATGTCTACATGTGAAGTTTGCAGGATTAAGTGGCATCTAGTGGTGGGGTTGCAGGTTGCAATCAACTGAATATGCCTCCCCCTTCACCTCCCCTCACCAAAGAACGTAGGAGATGAAACTACGGTGGCCCCGCACAGGCCTGTTAGGTGCCAAAAGGAGTGCCAAAATAATGTCATCATTTTGAGAGCATCGCAATGCTGTGCAAAGTGAAAGTGAAAAGTTCGAAGTGAAAGGTTTCTTGATGGATTAAAAAATGTATTCAGTTATTTAGTCTGTAAAGGATAGGTGGTAAAGTAAGATGGTTATCATGATTGTTGATTGATGAATGGCACTTTGGATATAGTCCTGCTCCCTATGTAGATATAAAGGGCTCATTCTAATTTGACAATAGCACAACAATTATTTTTCTCATGGGATTATACTCAGGTTATAATTTACTTCTGGATATTAAGTTCCTCTGTTGTTTCACTAGATGCCATTCAATTATATTCGTTTGTGTGTGTGTGTGTGTGTGTGTGTGTGTGTGTGTGTGTGTGTGTGTGTGTGTGTGTGTGTGTGTGTGTGTGTGTGTGTGTGTGTGTGTGTGTGTGTGTGTGTGTTTCTCCCCCAGTATTGCAGTTTGGAACATAGAGAAGAAGCTGGCTATATGTGGGAATCCAGCCTCTGCTCACAATGCTGGGCAATGCCTCTGCCTCCAGTACTCCAACACTGATGACAACACCTTCATCACCGCTGGAAAGTGAGCACTTGACTCAGTTGTCCCTAAATAACAGTTCTTTGTCCTACATTCTCACAACTATTGTTATTATTATTCCGATTTCGTGAGATGTGTTGTATTGTGTGGCTGTAATCATTTGATGCACAAACTGCAATGTTGAAATAGTTTTGGGTGACAGTCACTGTTCACTGTGACATTGGGGTATAAAAGAGAGCAAGAGAGACTCTCACCACTCTTTAATGTATTTACTCTGTGCCCTGCTTTCTAGTGGCACATTGCGGCTGTGGGAACTGGACCTCCCAAACCGTAAGGTTAGACCCTCTGAGTGCCAGACAGGCAAGCTGAAGAGGATTATCAAATGTATTGAGGTAAGAAAATAAACATATTCTCTTTCCTCGCCGCACCTGCAGACCAAACACAAATACACGGCCAGCCAACCACACTGTGTCCTTAGAAGCCATAGCCAGGGTTACTGATAGTGTAGGTGTTATTCTGCTCTGCATGGAAGAATTACACACCCACGCACGCACGCACGCACGCACGCACGCAGGCAGGCAGGCAGGCAGGCAGGCAGGCAGGCAGGCAGGCAGGCACACACACACACACACACACACACACACACACACACACACACACACACACACACACACACACACACACACACACACACACACACACACACACACACACACACACACACCAGTGTCCAACCCCTTTGTGTTGCTATGCAGATAGCAGAGGATGATCAGTACTTCTTCTGTGGTACGACCAGCGGAGACATATTGAAGATGAACATGAAGACTGGGCTATTGAACAGCTGTGGACCAGCCAAGCAGAAGTTCAGCCAGGTAGGTTCATCGACTGGCCTCCTCCTCCTGTCCCTATGTTCAGGAAGGAATCTTTTCAAAGGTGTCACGTGTAGTATTTGGCAACAGTCTTATTAGTTAGGGTTAGGTTTGCAGAATGGATTGCAGCATCTTACCAGAATGTTGTTGTGTCCACAACTATTGTAAGAAACAAGGAAATACACAGTCCCTCCCAAGGCACTTTGGTCCCTCTTCATCCCTACCGCTTCCTATACCCCCCAAACCCCAAATCACCCCACTGAATAAGGCGTAAAGCTTACCGTTTACAGAAGTGGTTCTCAAACTGTGGTGGTGCGCGAGGCGCTATATAGAGGTACGCAGAGGAATTTCTGAAAATAAAATAAAATATATCTATATATTATTATTAAAAGCATAATAATACATACATTAACTATCAGATCATTAAAATGCGGTTTAAAATAGTTATCCTTTCCTGTAATATTTTTGTTACGATTTCAGCCTGTTCTGGTACACACATCAAACCATGCAAATTAGATGGGGCGGTAGTATATCTGCACCCCATGTCCCTAATGGGGTGAGACAGGGTGGCATCTTGTCATCTGTCTTCTTCAATGTGTACATCGAGGATCTTTCTAAGAAGCTTAAAGAGTGTAAGACTGGATGTATGGTGGGAGAGAGTCTTATCAACCACCTCATATACGCTGATGATTTGGTCATCATGTCTCCATATAGTGCTGGGCTACAGCAACTGCTTAAAATTGGCTCTAGCTACGGAGTCCAATATAACATTAAGTTCAACCTTAAGAAGAGCTTTATTATGATTGCTAAAACTAAGGAGGATCAGAAGCAAAAGATTCCCTCATTCATACTGTCGGACCGCACTCTAGATGTGGTTAAGAAGGTATAGTATTTGGGTCACATCATCACTGATGATCTGTGTGATGATGTCCAGCGCCAGTGCTGTAAACTTTATGCACAGGGCAATATGTTTGCATGCAAAAAAATCCATATGTGCACGGATGATGTTAAAGTTAGTCTCTTTAGAGCCTACTATACTCAAATATTTTACCCAGCTCACCTCTGGTGTAAATATCGCATAGCATAACTGAAGAAGCTACAGGTCGCATATAATGATGCCTTTAGGATCCTTAAGCTTCCAAGATGGACAAGTTCAATCTTTTTTTATTATCATTTTATAATAATAATTAGCCTTTTTTGAAAAAAGTTTTTTGGTATAAAATTGTTAACTGTGCCTCCTGCATGAGCTGTGTGCAGCTGAAAAGGGCCGCAGGCCTAAGCTACTGTATTTTGTTGTATTTTAAACATCATAATGGTGGTACTTGAGGAGACAAATATTTTCTGAGGTTTTACGAGGTATAAATGTTTGAGAACCACTGGTTTACAGTGAATCTCTGCTATGACGTAAATGGATTTTTCCTAAGAAATCAGTGTCAGTGTCTCAGAGGTCAATTCTCCTGCTACTTATGTTCTGCAACATCCTTGTGTGAACCGCTGTCCTCTCGGCCTAGGGGATCTTGGAGGTCTAAGCAATTCCAGCCCAATGTGACTGATTTCTCTCTCTCTCTTTACCTTCGCTCTTGGCAGGGCGTGAACGTTTTGAAGATATTAAAATCCCAGGAGATCCTTGTGGGTTCCGGAGATGGCTGCCTCACCCTCTGCTCTGGAACAACCTTTAAAACCCTCAAGTTAGAGTCTTTCTCCACCTCTGTTTTATTTTCTCTATCCCTCTCTCTCTGTCTCTCTCCCTCTCTGTCTCTCTCTCTCTGTCTCTTCACACACACACACACACACACACACACACACACACACACACACACACACACACACACACACACACACACACACACACACACACACACACACACACACACACACACACACACACACACACACACAATCGCGTTACACAAACAGATGCTTGAACCCAAAAATCCAGATCTTAAATATGTACGCATTTATTTAGTAAATGTTTATACACCATTCCTTGGTCCTTTCCTCATGGTGATAATCAATCAAACCCATCTCTTTTTGCCCCCTGCTCAACCTTTGCACCCACACACACGCGGGGCTCCAGACGCGTGCAGCTGGAGGGAGCGGTGACCTCAATCGCCATGCGGGGCGAGGGCCAGCAGCTGCTGGTTGGAACGGATGTGTCCCAGATGTACCGCTTCAGCTACACCCACCTGGAGGAGCCGGAGCTCATCTCCTCCAGCCACAGCAGCGCCGTCACGGCCGTGGCCATCCCCTAGTGAGTGGCAGACTCACACAGACACACACAGACACACACAAACACATGGATCTGCAGGCATGCATTCACAAACACACACACACACACAGGCACACACACGCACAAACACACACACAGGCACACACACGGACCGTCACGTAAGCACTCACAAACAAACAAACACGCACACACACACGTGCACGCACGCGCAAACCCACAAGCACGCACCTACACGCACTCGCAAACACACGCACACACTCACAAACACGCAAGCAACTTCCTAAAATACACAATATTGTAACTAAGTATAAGCAACGCTTCAGTTTAGTACATCCATATTCTGGGTATAGAATAACATAACAAAAGTAAAGCTTTCAAATATAGTTTTGATTAATGGTCTTCTTTCAAAGGACTGAAGTGCTGATAAAAACCTTAGTCTCTCTCCTCTCTCTCTCTCTCTCTCTCTCTCTCTCTCTCTCTCTCTCTCTCTCTCTCTCTCTCTCTCTCTCTCTCTCTCTCTCTCTCTCTCTCTCTCTCTCTCTCTCTCAGCGGTTCTTCAGAGTTGTTTGCCACCTGCTCCAAGGAGGACATCAGGGTGTGGCACGTGGATCGCTCCAAGGAGCGACTCCGCATCACCGTTCCCAACATGACCTGCAATGCCCTGGACATCATGGTGGACGGACGGAGCATCATCAGTGGTAGGACCCCTGTATTGGGAAAATTATATTTTCATACTTTCTCTAAATGGCATTTGTTGGTATGTGCCATTTCCTTGAGCTCCTTTGGTGGGGTCAAGGGTCAAAGGCTCCAACTCGGATGGAACGGCTCCCTCTGATACACACATGAGGGTTACCATCTATTATTGACTACCATCTGGTTAACCAATGCTATAGTTGTATTGGGGAGCAGAGCTGTTCTCAGCATCCTGACAACACTGTATAAGAAGTCCTTTCTTTTGCCCATGCATTGGACTTCTCCTTGCGGTGCTCTTAGAGAGACGCAGGGCGAACTCCCATCTAAGGCCTCGGATTATTATGTTTGTTTTATTGTTTGCTATATGTTTGTTGTACCTTTGTTGTATTTTATTGTACCTTTATTTCTTAATTAAATTAGCCTAATTGTTATAAATTCGGATTACTCTTTACTCTTACTCAGTTTAGACAGGATTGATTGACATGGCTTGATATTTCAAACACACCCTCTGCTGGCCATGGCTGCACGCAACAGGAGTGTCTGTACTTCTGTCCTTTTATCTGACATATATCCCATGTCCTGGTCCCTTTATCCTAAAATCTGAAGACTGATGGCACACAAAGCAAGACCGTTGAGGGAGGGAAAGTAAAACAACCATCCCTGCTGTCTGCATTCAAACTCCCGGAAGAAGGAGAAACACGTTTATTTTCCCAGTAGAGACGTTTTAGGATAATTACACTGTAAATTTTAAACTGGCCTTCCTTGTTATGGGTGCATATCTCGTGTTGATTCTGATTGGGTTTCTTAACACACGTTGTGTACCTTTACCAAAAACGGTACGTTTAGTCAGATCCATTTTGAGATCCTTAAAGGCACCCAGTGCAACTTTATGTAAACATTCAATGAAAAATAAACATTCAATTTCTAGTCTTTTTTACACGTAGTAAGTTTCAGTAACTATTACATATCGACATTCAAGGAGCAAAGATGAGACGTCGTTGTGTGGTGAGAACTGATAGAAAATCGTAAACAACAACAATCGCCGGTGGGGAGAAGCCATTTTTCCATTGACTGGAAGCCTGCTTTATTTATTGTAGGTTACAAAAAATAAAGAAAATGGCGGCATTGTTGTTGTGATCGATTTTGTATCAGTTCTCACCACACAACGACGTCTCATCTTTGCTGCTTAAATGTCGGTATGTAATGGTATGGAGTTATTGAAACTTACTACGTGTAAAAAAGACTAGAAATGGAATGTTTATTTTTAAGCCTCGAAAGTTGCACTGGGTGCCTTTAAATCCAATATATTCTTTCCACTTTAAACAAGGAACGATGCGATAATGAAGCTTTTTTAAATAACAATACACAGATGAAATGTAGTGAAGGGGAAATGGAGGGAGGAAAATAGCGCCTCTTCATACTCACATCACTGTACTTGTGGAACCAGGAGCATGGGGATGATTCAGCGGCGTCTTTCCCATAGCTTGGAACGACGGCAAGATCCGCGTGTTCGCCCCCGAGAGTGGCCGGACCCTGCTGGTCATCGACAACGCACACAGCATGGGGGTGACCGCCATCGCCGGCACCAGGGACTGCAAGAAGATCCTGAGTGGAGGGGGAGAGGGACAGGTCAGTGCCCTGGGAGGACACTCTGTATAAGAGTACGGAAGGAGACTGTAGGTCGATTAGCACTATGAACAGCCAATCGCTACAATGCATCTGTTAGACTTGAATGAAGGGATTTGAGTGCCTGGCCGGCCTCCCATCTGCAGGTGCGTGTGTGGGAGCTGCAGCAGGGGGGCTGCCACCGGCTGCTGGAGACCATGGCCGAGCACAAGGCCACCGTGACCGACATCCAGATCAAGAGGAACGACAAGGAGTGTGTGACGGCCAGCAGCGACGGAGCATGCATCATCTGGGACCTGGTGTGAGGGCTTGAGACCGGACACACGCATGCGTACACATGCACACGTACACGCGTTCACACGTACACACATTCACAAGTACACACGTTCACACGTACACGCGTACACACTGGGCACACACTAAGACAGCTATGTTTGCAGGCGCTACGTCAGGAACCAGATCGTGCTGGCCAACACCCGGTTCCGGTGTGTTTGCTACCACCCAGAGGAATACCAGATCATCACCAGTGGCACAGACAGAAAGGTGAGTGGCTGCACCTCACGTTGTGGGTCAACGACGGCTTGATCGTGATTCACTCGTGTTATCCAGAGAAGAGGCTTTTCATGGTCGGCCGGGCTGTGACTGAAAAAAGTAGACGAGGCGAAAATACACTAAAATCTCTTTTATGTTCCGGCACAGCTCTGCAGCAAGCTGCACCTGTTCGCATAGCGTAGTGAAGGCATGTGGGATGTATGGATGAATGCAGGACTCTCGTTCTATCATTCCTGCTCTCTCCCTCTCTCTCTCTTTCCCCCTCTGTCTATTTTATTTCTCTATCTTTGTCCATCTCTCTCTCTCTCTCTCTCTCTCTCTCTCTCTCTCTCTCCCCTCCATCACTCCCTCTCTCCCCTTCAGATCGGCTACTGGGAGGTGTACGACGGCGCGGCCATCAGAGAGCTGGAGGGCTCCCAGTCAGGGGCCATTAACGGCATGCACGTCTCCCAAGACGGCCGCTACTTCATCACGGGTAAGAAACCACACTGGACCAGCTGACGTTATGAAGCTTTTAAAGACCCCCACCGTGAGAACATCTCACACGACAGTAACTGAAAATGAATAAGCTATAACTGCAGCTACAATGCAAGCCACTAGAGTACGCCAATGGGACACCGAGCGTCAGGTTTAAAATCACTCCATTTATTTTGGTCTTTTGCTTCAGCACAAAGAGGCAGCGTTCCTGATCAACAATTCATAACTATAAGTATTACGATGCGCACACAACCACTCCCTGGATACCTATGTTTCCCCCGGGCAGGCGGAGACGACAAGCTGGTGAAGGTGTGGAGCTACTCGGAGGGCGAGGTGACCCACGTGGGCGCGGGCCACAGCGGCAGCATCACCTGCGTCAGGCTGTGTGGCAGCAGCCGCACCCTAGTGACCACCAGCTCAGACGGGGCCATCCTGCGCTGGCGGTTCCCCCACCCGCTCTCCTCCGACTAGGGGCCCGGCCGGGGCCCACCGCTCGGAGGAGGAACCCCTGGAGCCTTGAGACCACCGTGAGGCTGTGCCGCCGTCCTCTGAATGACAGAAGCAAAGGAGCAAGTTTTAAGTGCCGTTATGTTTATAGGATGAAACATAAAAGGGATTTACGTTTATTTTCCCCCTGTCTACTTTTTCAGTCATACTTGTACGTAGGTAAGATAAAAGGGGACTTAATGATACACATAGATATCGAGAGAGGTGCAATACACAGAAGAAATAGCACATGAGTTTGCTTTTGATTTTGGAGGCCAATACATCCCAGGATTCAGAGCTGTTGCAGAGCTATGTCCACCTGAGATAATACAATTGCGGGTTCAAGTCAAATTTGTCTCGCTATTTATGAATGCAGAGTACTCGCCAAACAGATTCAAAGATCTATCTCTATCTGTCTGTCAAACCAGATAGAGGATCTCACAACAACACCTATTTTCAAATTGATATGATATACATACACGCACACACACGCGCACACACACACACACACACGCGCACGCACACACACACACACACACACACACACACACACACACACACACACACACACACACACACACACACACACACACACACACACACACACACCTGCCTGTTTCTGAGGGGTAGGGTGATACTTGTGTCCTCCAGATCTAGACATCCTCCTTCCTGTCCATCCAGTGTCAAGGCCTCTGCACGCCGGCCCCAAGTGACAACATCTCAATAAACTTTGTGCATGAATACTTTTGTCTATGTTATTGACTTTTTTTTGCAACAACAGCAATCAGTCAGCTTCAGAATATTACTTTTCCACTTACTCTTAATGCTATGAAACAGTTGCAGATATGTGCAACATGTTTGGGAGACTAATTTGCATAAAATAATAATGGTTGTTTATTGAGATTTCTATTGGTATTAACTTCTGAATAGTGACTGGAAAAACGACAATGTTCCTACACTTTTCTGATTAAAGAGAAGCCAACATATGTAATGTGTAGGCCTACTTTATCATTGTAATATATCATTTCAGTGGAATAGATACATTCCAGTCCTATAGTGTTCAGTATAAATACCGTCTCAGTGGAATACAAAAAAATTATTTGTTTGTTGCCTAAAACCTTTATTTTGATACCTGAGATGGATTGAAATTAAACGGGGCATCTTCAATGCGCAGGTTCATCACAGCTGGTTAAACAAACATGGGCACAATCCAGTAATGCAGAACCGTCCTACTCTCCAAAGTGCCCCGTTCGTGTACATATCCGCTCAAGTGTTAAGCCACACGTCTCTCCTTCTCGTCAATATTCTTTGAGTCCTTTGGGAACAATTGAGAGAGGAAAGACTATATTAATGAAGAAGATGAATCTGCTCTAAGGTAACGATGCTGCCTATTAGACACAATTGCCTTTATTTCCCTTGTAGACTTTCTATGATCTTTCAACAAAGTACATTATTAATGATATGTGATATATTAGGTTCACCAGTGACTAAATGCACTGCTACTCGGGCGAACCTCACTCAACCATCACTATCCTGGCCCTTCATGGCTTTAGTTTTCCAGAGACCCATTTTACCCCAAGGTCATGTGGTGAGTGACGGTTTGAGTGCTGGCAGTCGAAAGCCAATCCTTCTCAATCCAACGGACGGTATTATGGTCTTCCAACGCAACTTCAGTTTCACTTCTCTTGAGAAATATATATAGAATGATATATATAGCATTTAGGAATCAATGCACTCATTTTTGTTGCCCTCAAAGCAGAAATTATGATATGATGTTTTGAGTTAACATTTCTAGCTCTTCCATTATAGCCTACTCCAAATGATCAAACGCGTTAAAAATAACACGAATTAAAAAAGGTTTTTGGCGAAGTTCAAACACACTATGTGTCTTACGCTTTTAGCTAGCCTGTCAATATGAAAGTCACAGCCGGCTGTGGAGGAAGTAAGATGAGCACCGTGGCAGCTGTGGCTTCACTGCATTGAGGACTGTGGAAGAGGCCAGAGGTGGAACAGGAGTGAGGGCTAGAGGTGTTGATGAGGGCCAGACTTAATAATTTAATTTTTCGGTTTGTCTAGAGATGACTTTTTCACATATATAAAATTGGGATTATATGTTCAATCTGAACCTAAATATTATATATATTTATATTTTATATCTAAATAATATATACATCTTATATCTAGTCACATAAAACCCTAGATTATATGTTACACAAATAATATATATTTGATCAAAAATGCAAGTCCGTTGCGTCCAAGCAGCAGATCTACTTCTACTTCTCACGCAAACGAATGATCGTCGAGAAAAATCGGGACGGACATACATGTCCGTCCCGATTTGTATGTATGTATGTCCGGGACGGACATACAGATACATAGGACTGACAAACATACAGAGACTCCTCTAAATAAAGTTAGATCCGGAAATATTTGAGCCCTAGGCCAAGGAATTCGAACTCCCGTCATCACCACAAGGTGGCGGCAGCTTGCAAGACACCTTTGAGTGTCTTGTCGTCCACCCTTGAGACAAGTCTGTTCTTCACGGTGTCAGTTAGTTCTTCTGTCTTCTTCCGACTTTTGTCGACTGACCGGCATCTCCGTTTTCCTATGTTTGAGTGCTTTTTTGAACAATGATCCCATCAAGGATTCCTGCAGTAATAAAGTATTGGATTTCATTTAGTCTTGATTCAGAATTGCTGTTTGGATGCTTAGAATGTGCCGTGATGCATTCATGTAATGATGATTTATCTATATTTTACCAAATGTACTCTGTTATATTAAGTGCAGATGAATTGACTGCTCAATGAAGTATGCATGGAGAATGATGGACACATGCACACACACACACACACACACACACACACACACACACACACACACACACACACACACACACACACACACACACACACACACACACACACACACACACACACACACACACACACACACACACACCTACACACACACACTCAAACAAACACACAATTTGGAAAACCTTCTGTTTTCTCCGACCCTAGGTTACTAAGTCATGGAGTATGGCATTCCGCGCACCTGTGACTAACAGGCGAGATGGATTCCCCCAACCAATCATGGAAAATATGCCTTGATTCGACGGAAAGGAGCAGGGAGCTTTGAAAAATCGAAATTGTGCATTTCCCTCACTAATGGCTGAGGTGATTGCTTTGCTGTTTCTAACTTACAATGCTCTAATTATAGCTCCTACATCTTACCTTCAGCACCTTTATGTTGTGTTTTCATTCTTAACAGCTGCCACAGCAACAAAGTCACATTTGCTAGTTCAGCCCCCCAACGCATCCCCCATGCAGTATTTTCTGAAGTACCTTTTGCTTAGACTTGAAGAGAGTGAGAGTGTAACTCAGCCACCAGATCCTGGCATGACATCATGGAGACGCATCATCCCCCTCCTCTATGCAGACACATAGTCCGAACGTTTCATTAGCTCCTATTGTTGTGATGGTCTACACTTGGTGGTCTGGAAGAGTCCCCGGGCTGAGCGGGCGCGGTAGGCCGGCCATAATTGCAGCTTGTTTTCATAATTAACTGGGCGACACTCTGGCATGCATGGGAGGTCACGCAGGGTCGCAGTGTCTCGCCGGGAAAACTGTTGTTGTCGAGAAGAGGCTCATGATGCGCAACCCTGTAAACTGACTGACACACACACACACACACACACGCACACACAGTGAAGTGTAGTGCCGTGTGGTGGTGAGAGAGGGGTAGAGAGAGCCTATTAGACAGTGAGAGATGTGGCAGGGCATGAAAGTGCTCTCTCTATCTCCTGCTCTCGCTCTCTCCCTCCCTCCCCATCCAGGCCTTGTTATCGGTGGCTCTCAACACGCCAGATCCACCATCTGCTCCAACCCGCTTCTAAGCTACGAAAGAACGCCACAAACAGACGCACACACAAACAGATGCACACACAAACACACCTTGCATGCCTTTTCTGGGCTATGTCAGTAGATTCACAGTAATTAAAGAGACTAAGAGGAGAGAGTGTTCGCCATGGATACAAAGAGGCGGATAAAAAGCAGAGAGGAGCAGAGGGGGGAGGGGGGGCAGGAGTTTATGTGAAGGAGGAAGATGGCTGGCCTGATAGTCATGGTTGTTTCTTTGTGATGGCTTGTCTCTGTTCGAGTAGGCAAGAGAGAGAGAAAAGAGAGAGATGGGTAAAGACGTTTTGCCCAGTCCTAGTATATAATTTGAGTAACTAAGCAGCTCTATCCAAACACATTATGATCATTTTATTGTATTAACTATATTTTTGTATTTTTACAATTAATACTATTTCATTTTGTACGTTTGTATCTTTAGTTACTTTTAGTGCAAGAGATTGCACTAAAAGTAACAAGAGACAGAGAAACAGAGAGAATCATCATCTGTCATATTTAGAGCTAGAGCGAGAGAGAGTAAGAGAGAGCGAGAGAGAGCAAGAGAGAGAAGAAACATGCTTACCGATTTGCAGTCGGTGGATATACTGAGCTTCAGGCCACCTATTCCTTTTTCCCCAGCCAGACATGATAAGACGTAATTGTGTCAGTTTTAATTTCCAATCCCAAGTCACTTTTCTACTGCGCTTAATGACCTTAAGGGAATGCCAACGTGCGTGTGTGTGTGTGCGCGTGTGTGTGTGTGCGTGTGTTTTTTTCGTGCCTGTCTCTACCTGCTGAATTGTCCAACTTAAGAGAACTTAATCACAGGCAGATGGAAGATTTCACTGTGCAATATGTGTACGCAATATGCAATATCACTGTGCAACATGTTTCCCGCAGTATCTCGATCTAACAAGGAGAAGTGGGATGTTTAGAGATCCGGCCAATCCAATAGCTGTTCACAATGAACTTTTTGACAGAATAATACATTCACGACCACTCTTGCTGAATGCCATTACACTGAGTGTCTGTTGTCTCAGATAAGCACTAATGCACTGGAACAGCCATGTCCTTGTGAGTCTGTGGAAGGCAAGCCATCGCTTTGTTTATCTGCATTAGAACTACCAGAGAGAGAGAGCGAAATGAAACCAAGTAAGGGAAACAAAACACACACACACACACACAAACAAACATAGTGATTAGGTAGAGCCTTACCACACACTTACCTCCATCTCTTGCCTGCCGATTAATTTTCCCAGTGTACCCGACCTTGGCCCCTGGCTCTTGGCCCCTGGCCCCTAGCCAGGTTCCTCTGGCTGAAGGAGAGAGGACACAGATGGACTGAGGCAGCTCACACAGGTGGGGGCGTTAATAGGCCTGTGGAATCAGATGAGGGAAGGCAGGCAGGTCGTGACTGCTCAGAGTTGATGGAGGAGGGGGTAGAGGTGTGTGTGTGTGTGTGTGTGTGTGTGTGTGTGTGTGTGTGTGTGTGTGTGTGTGTGTGTGTGTGTGTGTGTGTGTGTGTGTGTGTGTGTCTGTGGTTCTCTGCTTCCATGCATTCAATGACTTCGGTGTGGTCATGATAGTGATATGCTTCGAGTCTGTGAGGCGAAAGATGGCAGGAACAGAAAACCTGTCCGAATGAGAATGAGCCTCATGGCAGCAAGGAAATTAAGTAAAGTGAAGGATATTTATTGGTTATGATTTCAGGGTTTCATGATTTCAATCCAGTCAGTGAACAAAATTAATTATTACAGTCTACTCTTGTTTTTAAATGAGATATTACAAAATGTGGGGGCACATCAATAACACCAGAAGGATATTCTATTCCTATTGAACCAGCCAATCAGAGTCTGAGAATTCACCAGAAAAAAAAAAAACCCTATAAGAAATCCTGCTGCTTTAGGGACAGCTTATTGCTTTGAGAGTCATCTTGCAATCCTGTGATTATAAAGAAGATGTGTGGCTGTGATTGGGCTTCATGCTTCTCTGTTCCATTCTTCGAACAGCATTTGATATGTTTCTGTGAGATTACATTTAATGTCCTTTCTCTGTATCGCAATACAGCCAGGGTCCTACCTTGAGGAATTAAAGCCTTGATCCACTTCTCTGGCCTATTTAAAGCATCTCCTATATAGGTTGCGTGATTTTTTGAACCCATTCTTTAATAACCCTGTTCATTAAATGTGCTTTTAACTGCATACGGTATGACAAGTATAGCTCGGTAAGGGTAGGGTTGTGTATTGGCTCGGCTGTCCTATGTCTAACCGGTAGGCATCCTTGAGCAATATGTGGCAAACCTTTAACACCTCAGCCCTCAATGACCGGCATTTGTCTTGGAAATCGCTATCATTCACTTTGGATCAACGGTCAGCTCAATGAGAGCAGTTTTACAGTAAGACAGTGTGACATGCGTGAATGCAATCTGTTTGGGGAAAACGGCTACAAAATAAAAAGGGGTTGTACTTTAAAAACCTACCAATGGACTCGGAGAACCAAAGGGGAGGCTGCTGATTGTGAGCCTCCTGATGGCCGAGGTGTCCAGAATCCACCTCTATCACCAAGTCCCAGCTGGGTCCTTTGATTTAATTAATACACATCTGGTATTTGAACACATCCGAATACAGCCACAGAGACAAAAGGCAAGAGAAGTGACCTTCTGTCCCGGCCTTCACTTGCCTTCTGTCTCTGCTTGTGTAATCAGACGTGTATAAATAACAACAAAGGACCTGGCTGGCTATCTGAGATGCCTGGGCTATTAATAGCCTAAGGCGGTTCTTTCTCATGACTCCCTGAATCTTTGACAGGCGGGAGCCTCAAGGGGGTTAGCTTTTATTGAGCTTAGCGAAAGCCTTTTAAAACAGAGGCTGACTCTGAGGCTGAGGGCGTTTAACCTGCTGACTCCATGCAGAGGAGTTATGCACAAAAGAGAAGTGAGTAGAACACACAGGGGAGTCATGTTGCTGACATACTGCAATACTTTTATGACTTGAGTAGTAATTAAGACAATTGCAATGAGCTGTGTCAAGTCAAACAAAGCTATGCGTGATAGAGCATATACGTTTTATCCATCTATCCACTGCGTTTTACTCCACTGGTTTTACCACTACACATGGCTCCAAAAACAACAAAAGATTGTGACTCTTACCATGAAGCTGTTGTATTTTGGTTTTAAATATGCCGTAGAAAATTGCAATTACTGCTGCATTTCACTCCGGAAGTCAGCAACCCTGAACATCACAAGCTGAGGCAATTTTGTATGTGACATGCGTTTATGGCAAACGTCCATCTCTCTCTATGTCTGCATTACTTCCTCGATGTGAACCTCTCACAAGATAAAAAATCCAGAGAGTTTCTCTCTCTCTCTCTCTCTCTCAAAAAGGTAGTCCTCTGAATGCAGCAACACCTCTTTCAAATGCTGTTAATTTCACGACAACACTTAAATATGTGTCTATAGTTCTTTTTTATTCAGCCTTCAAATTTATAATAGTTAGGGCACTTTTGGCTTATGGTGGCATACAGCAGCACTTGTGATTCTCCACAGATACAAGTTCACTACGTCAAACCCTAACCATAACCCTGTTTCTCCACAAATATGAAGTTATATTGTGGAACACCAGTCGCTGGGATCATTGTTTCTGCAGAAGATTCGGGAGCAATAGAAGGTGTCATTTCTTGGATTCCTCATTGAATCTAAACACATAATATATTGGTCGCCTTCCGATACCAAGCATCTTTTGTGTACATGTGATACACCAACAATTTTTAAATAAAAAATATATTTAAATAAAGCTACACTGAAAAATGAATTGAAGGAATATTGTCACTCCGATAGCACCCTTTACCTCAGGCATTGAATAGAAAGGAGACGGGGACAGTCTTTTGTTCTAGGCCCTCAAAGCCAGCAAACGCTGTCAAGTTGTCAGTCAAATGCTTTTCCCCTGGGGAAGGGAAAACACACACAAACACACAAACACACACACACAACCTCGTACGTGCATGTGTAATTGCGTGTGAAACTGGAAAAAGTTATGGCTTGTCCCTGTATCCATCTACACAAGTGAAAGAACAAATGAATACACTGAACCTGCAGAATCAATTGAGTCAGCAGAATTGTCTACAGTGCCTGAATACGGATAAAACGTTTCTGTAAAAAGAATGCGACGTACCAAGAAGTTTCGAGATGTGGACTGTGTGTGTGTGTGTGCGTGGGTGCGTGCGTGCGTGCGCACGTGTGTGTGCTTGTGCCTACGCGTGTGCATGCATGTATGTGTAATCACAACTCCATACATTTGGTATATTTGGTGCTGGTGATCTGGGAAATGATACAATCCTATTGACAATGTGATTACAGGTTGACGGATAAGAAGACTATCCTTATATTATATTTATAACACGGCTCTTCTCAATGCTGTGGAACGCTCCGTTCACTTGAATGGGCCTTCACAACTTCCGGCGGTGAATTATTTTCACCGTAGCTAAGCATATAATGAACGCTGTCAAGGAAAGTGGATTTTCTGCCGTCTTTCGTATCGCTCCGCAAGTAGTCCGGTAACTTATCAACCCCAGCGTACTCGGTTGCTAAGCAACTTCACCGTCTTTGGCAAACCAAAAAAACACACTGTGTGAAGTTATATTTTCATTTTGGCAAATAGCCGTGTAATAAGCGCAATAAGGTATAGAACGTTGCAGGTCTTTATGAAACATAAGCCTCTTATTTTCCTGATAACCAGGGTTCTATACGTTATCCCTTACATAAGTGCCTACATAATATCTGCAGTATTAAATCAGAGTATTATACAATGTCATACACAGGGACGTCCTTAGGGGGGGGTAAATTAGGATGATTCCAGGGGCGCAGCGCTGACGGGGGCGCCCCAGAGGACACTGGTGGTATTAAAGGTCCCATGACATGAAAATCTCACTTTATGAGGTTTTCTAACATAAATATGAGTTCCCCTAACCTGCCTATGGTCCCCCAGTGGCTAAAACTTGCGTTTGGTGTAAAACGAGCACTAGCTGTTCTGCTCACCTTTGAAAAAACGGAGGCTCAAGCGAGCTGATTTGGAATATCTGTGTTTAGGACGTCACCAAGCATCTAAGCTCCTCCCCTTACTCTGCCTGGCCCGTCCAGAGACGTTGGCCCGCCAATGAGACTCGACTCCACATGTGTGTGTGTGAATACACACACTGTAACGCTGTAACAAGTGTTTCTTGTCGGTTCTTTGACGTCTCTTGTATTTCCACAACGAGGCTGTCGTGGGGGTTATCTGAGCCATGGTTGAGAAGGAATTGGGGGAAAGGAACTTTGGCTTTGACTCGCTGAAGTACATGAACTGCGACATGCCACCGGTTGCCGCGAGGCACCATCGCCCGGCAGCGGGCAGCAGGCAGCGCGCGGTTCAGTCGACTTCAGGTTGATGTGAAAGTGGAAGAACCAGAGACGTTGCAGAACCCGACAAAGTCGTTTGTGATTCATAATATCGTCTGGAGGCGCACACAGCTTTTGGCCGTGATAATATGTACTATATGATATAGATATCTATGTATTAGGCCTATATGATATTATTTAGATATAGAGCTCCAGGACTGTAACACAAGTGTTGTACACTTCCTTGTTATTTGGATAACCGTTCTGCTTTTGGTGTTATGGCGCATAACACGTCGGATTCTCGTCTCTGGTATTTCTACAACGAGACTCGTAGTGGGGGTTATCTCAGCCAAGGTTGAGAATGAATTGGGGGGAAGGAACTTTGGCTTTGACTCCCTCAAGAACATGAACCACGACATGGAGGAGAAAGTGATGGTTGGCGGTGAATGTCTCCCGCTTGAGCCCCGCTGAGGGACCACTGCCAGAGGCGGAGGTGCCTAAGCGCTGCCCGGCAACAATCCCTTTCTCCTCCTTGTCGCGGTTCAGTCTACTTCACATTGATGTGGACGTTGAAGAACCAGGAACGCGGTCGTTTGAGATTCATAACATCGGCTCACACAGTTTTTGGCCGTGATCATATATATTATATGATATAGATATCTATTTAGGCTATATGATAATATTTAGATATAGAGCTCCAGGACTCCCATGTGTTCTAGAATATTTACAGAACACGGCTAATGGCTGTGTGCGCCTCGCCATTGCGATACATCCACTGTAAACAGAGCGCATGGTACCGTGGCTGCAAGCTGCTCAGGGCCACACCCCCACCCTCCTCCTTGACCCGCCTCGCTCCGCCTCATTTGCATTATAGCTACAGACACCAAAACAGTGCATTTGGGGGAAGCTCAATGTGCGACTGGCTCGGAGTGGCTGTAACTCTGCACCACGGCTGAATTTCGGGAACGTCTTTGAATGCTGTGTTAGTTGCCCACTAATACCTATATTAAAGAATACATAAAATAGCATGTCATGGGGTGTAATTGCGTGTGAAACTGGAAAAAGTTATGGCTTGTCCCTGTATCCATCTACACAAGTGAAAGAACAAATGAATACACTGAACCTGCAGAATCAATTGAGTCAGCAGAATTGTCTACAGTGCCTGAATACGGATAAAACGTTTCTGTAAAAAGAATGCGACGTACCAAGAAGTTTCGAGATGTGGACTGTGTGTGTGTGTGTGCGTGGGTGCGTGCGTGCGTGCGCACGTGTGTGTGCTTGTGCCTACGCGTGTGCATGCATGTATGTGTAATCACAACTCCATACATTTGGTATATTTGGTGCTGGTGATCTGGGAAATGATACAATCCTATTGACAATGTGATTACAGGTTGACGGATAAGAAGACTATCCTTATATTATATTTATAACACGGCTCTTCTCAATGCTGTGGAACGCTCCGTTCACTTGAATGGGCCTTCACAACTTCCGGCGGTGAATTATTTTCACCGTAGCTAAGCATATAATGAACGCTGTCAAGGAAAGTGGATTTTCTGCCGTCTTTCGTATCGCTCCGCAAGTAGTCCGGTAACTTATCAACCCCAGCGTACTCGGTTGCTAAGCAACTTCACCGTCTTTGGCAAACCAAAAAAACACACTGTGTGAAGTTATATTTTCATTTTGGCAAATAGCCGTGTAATAAGCGCAATAAGGTATAGAACGTTGCAGGTCTTTATGAAACATAAGCCTCTTATTTTCCTGATAACCAGGGTTCTATACGTTATCCCTTACATAAGTGCCTACATAATATCTGCAGTATTAAATCAGAGTATTATACAATGTCATACACAGGGACGTCCTTAGGGGGGGGTAAATTAGGATGATTCCAGGGGCGCAGCGCTGACGGGGGCGCCCCAGAGGACACTGGTGGTATTAAAGGTCCCATGACATGAAAATCTCACTTTATGAGGTTTTCTAACATAAATATGAGTTCCCCTAACCTGCCTATGGTCCCCCAGTGGCTAAAACTTGCGTTTGGTGTAAAACGAGCACTAGCTGTTCTGCTCACCTTTGAAAAAACGGAGGCTCAAGCGAGCTGATTTGGAATATCTGTGTTTAGGACGTCACCAAGCATCTAAGCTCCTCCCCTTACTCTGCCTGGCCCGTCCAGAGACGTTGGCCCGCCAATGAGACTCGACTCCACATGTGTGTGTGTGAATACACACACTGTAACGCTGTAACAAGTGTTTCTTGTCGGTTCTTTGACGTCTCTTGTATTTCCACAACGAGGCTGTCGTGGGGGTTATCTGAGCCATGGTTGAGAAGGAATTGGGGGAAAGGAACTTTGGCTTTGACTCGCTGAAGTACATGAACTGCGACATGCCACCGGTTGCCGCGAGGCACCATCGCCCGGCAGCGGGCAGCAGGCAGCGCGCGGTTCAGTCGACTTCAGGTTGATGTGAAAGTGGAAGAACCAGAGACGTTGCAGAACCCGACAAAGTCGTTTGTGATTCATAATATCGTCTGGAGGCGCACACAGCTTTTGGCCGTGATAATATGTACTATATGATATAGATATCTATGTATTAGGCCTATATGATATTATTTAGATATAGAGCTCCAGGACTGTAACACAAGTGTTGTACACTTCCTTGTTATTTGGATAACCGTTCTGCTTTTGGTGTTATGGCGCATAACACGTCGGATTCTCGTCTCTGGTATTTCTACAACGAGACTCGTAGTGGGGGTTATCTCAGCCAAGGTTGAGAATGAATTGGGGGGAAGGAACTTTGGCTTTGACTCCCTCAAGAACATGAACCACGACATGGAGGAGAAAGTGATGGTTGGCGGTGAATGTCTCCCGCTTGAGCCCCGCTGAGGGACCACTGCCAGAGGCGGAGGTGCCTAAGCGCTGCCCGGCAACAATCCCTTTCTCCTCCTTGTCGCGGTTCAGTCTACTTCACATTGATGTGGACGTTGAAGAACCAGGAACGCGGTCGTTTGAGATTCATAACATCGGCTCACACAGTTTTTGGCCGTGATCATATATATTATATGATATAGATATCTATTTAGGCTATATGATAATATTTAGATATAGAGCTCCAGGACTCCCATGTGTTCTAGAATATTTACAGAACACGGCTAATGGCTGTGTGCGCCTCGCCATTGCGATACATCCACTGTAAACAGAGCGCATGGTACCGTGGCTGCAAGCTGCTCAGGGCCACACCCCCACCCTCCTCCTTGACCCGCCTCGCTCCGCCTCATTTGCATTATAGCTACAGACACCAAAACAGTGCATTTGGGGGAAGCTCAATGTGCGACTGGCTCGGAGTGGCTGTAACTCTGCACCACGGCTGAATTTCGGGAACGTCTTTGAATGCTGTGTTAGTTGCCCACTAATACCTATATTAAAGAATACATAAAATAGCATGTCATGGGACCTTTAATGCAAAAAAACTAAAAAACAAAGGTTTTTTTACAAAATCATCAGAAAGTCTTCACCCTATTATCACCCCCCTCGTTTATCATTATTTGGTACAGCCCAAGTCTTACGCTACTGCAGAGCAAAGTAGCAGCCAGGCAGATCATTGTGAAGCAAGTGCAGACTGCTAGTGTCTTAATCTAGCATTCTAAAGTCAGTTTGTGTGTATCCCGGTCGGTGAAATTAAGAAGTCAGGTTGTCAGGGGAGGAAAGAGAGGAAAGAGAGAGAGGAAAGAGCTCAAAGCGGTCGACAGTTCGTCACCCAGTTTTTTACCAAGAAACTTTCCCAACAACCTGATAACAAGCCTAGCCTAGCAGCTAGCGCTACTGTAGCTAAAATAATTACAGCCTGCACTGGATGATAAAACTGAAAAGATAGTTTGCATTACCATTCACATGATATCCAATAGCCTACCTATCTACAAAAAGCCTACATTATTTTCGAGCGGACTATTTAATATCTCCCGTATGCAGGCGTTGCCAAGCAACATGGCCATAGCGTCTTTATAGGGTCAACGTCTTTCCTAGGTGTAAAGTAACACTTTTTATCCTACACCCTCCAGCCAATCAGAATCGAGTATTCACCCAGACCATGGTATAAATGGAGATAATGCAATGATTAACATTCCATACTGCTTGCCAGCATGATAATAACATTTATGTAAACAGATTTTGAATATTTTGATTGGCTGCATTACAATATTAGCAGACATTAAACTAAGGATACTTACATTTTAGCTGACTTTTAAGTTTTACATCAGATTAATAGCTGCTATTTATTGTAGGCTAATGCAGCAAATCAAAACATACAAATACAAACATATTTAGTCATGCCCAGCTCAATCCAATCAAATAGACTGTTGACAACATTGTTTAATATGTTCAGATAATTATGAGACATATTCTGAATTATATGATGTAGGGGTGCGACCGGGTACACGTTTACACGTGTAACCGGTTAGTAAATCATAACCGTTTAGGAAAAATCAGTAAACGAAAACCGAAAAAAAAAAAAAAGTACTTAAAAATAACACATACTTTTTATTTAGCGATCAATAAAGCTACAAATGTTCCATTTGGACAACATTAATGAGCTAATAAATGCACGCGATAAATGTTGGGTAACTGAACACCGGGCATTAGGCTACGTCATGTAACGTGTAAGTTCACGGTTCCAGTGCTGGCCTCAACCGTACGTTCACACCAAACGCGACGGGGCGACAAGATCCCATACAAAGTGAACGCAGAGACGCGTATCGGGCGAATTTTTCACGAGAGAAAACCGGCGACAAGTTTTGATTTGTCACGCCACACTTTTGCCGTGCACAGGTGAGCGCGTTCACGAGAATTTGAACTTTGACGCAAATTTCACGTGATGACGCGTGATGACAGCCAATCAGCGTTCAACAGCGTGGCCACAGAGTCACATGTGTAACATAACAGCCAATCAGTGTTCAACCGTCAAACTCAGTGCAGTGCAGTCCGGGGTGAACTGCAGCACGGAGGAGAAAGTCAATGTTGCCGACTCCCGGAGCTCTATATATAATATAATAGTATATAATATAATATTTGTATATATAATATCACGGCCAAAAGCTTGATTTTCGATCTAAACTGTACCCTCCATTGGTCGTATAGCGCGACTGCGGTCCACTTAAAAAATAAAAAAAATAAAATAAAACGGTTAACCGTGTACACGAAAAAAAAGGGGTCGTGTAACCGTTTACAATATTTTGTAACCGTTCACACCCCTAATATGATGTATCTTAGAGTCAGGGCCCTCTTCAAGCCATGATGAACCCACAGAAGAAACCAGTGAGGTTGAAATAGAAGAAGGGGAGAAGGAGGACAGTCTAAGTAGAAGCAGCACTGTCACAGTCTATTATCTTATTTCTGTCTATATTACTTACAACCCAGGTAAATGTGTAACTAAATACTAACTAACGATCTAGTGTACAAAGTAGCCTATAGGTAAGTTTATCATGTTGTTATTCAGTTGTTATTCATTTTCTTCTGATGATAATGACTACCCAATTTTGACCCAGTATTACCCAATATTGAATGATTATAACATGTGAATGAATATATAACATTAAAAATGTAGGCTATATATATATATTTTTTTTTTTTGTAAAGCATTTTTTTTTTTGGGTTGGGGGGGGGGGGGGGGGGGGCTCCATAACTGAATTCTGTCAGGGGGCCCAGAATTCCTAGGGACATCCCTGGTCATACATAGTAGAGTCGATGAGGCACCTGCACAAAGGGGTGCCTTCACTGCCCCCTTTGCCCTCATGTAAAGTGCTTGAGCCACAGGCCCTCAATGTCTGTGCACGGCCCTGGAGCAGGTAGTAATTAATCTGCATCCCAGTAGGGGAGCCAGTCACCATCGCTCGGCATGCGTGAACACTGACCTCGTAGCCAGGTTGACAGATTTAAAACATTGTTCCTTCAGTTTATACATTAGGCCTACGACGGAGTAGACTGGCTAGGGGATCCAGAGGCACAATTTTTTTTTTAATCGTTGTTTCAATAGGTAGGTGCAGAAAACGTTAATGCAATGTAATTTAAATTTAGATAAATTCAGCCATGCATTGAAATGCAGCTCCTATAGTTTAGAATGAAAAAAAAATCCCACATTTTATTTTCTCTCCTCGTGGAATGGTCCAATCTCCTGTCCCATGTCCATTGCACTGGTCGTTTGGGAGGGCGGGCAATCAAGAGGATCGGCGAAACAGAAAGTTGAGCGGCGTGGGACTGACAGGAGGGCGGGAGTGAGAGTGGAAGACCGCGCCAGCCGTGTAGGTAGTGAATGGAGTTAATTGGCCAGTCGACTTCAGGGAAGGGGAAAAGGCTCATGTCCGGTACTTACAGGTGAACGTGTTTATCCGGAGCGAACGACCCGAGGAACAATCTTGAGGGGAGGAGGTCAGTGTGGAAGTCCGCCACGGATTGAAATCTCGGGAGCACACCGGAATGTCTAAGATAAGGAGTAGGTTTGTAAAATGTGCCCTTACGGCAACTCGATGACACTTCAATGGTGAGGTTTCCGGAGGAGGGGGGAGGGATTTGCCGTGTGACAGACAGGTGCAGAGATCGCCGTTTGGTTTGAGCCCGGCGGTCTGTCTGTCTGTCTGTTCATTATAAACAAACATGGATAACCGAACGGAGAATAAGACGAGGAAACAGCCGACCAAATCCAAGCCGTCTCGGCGGAAAGAGAAGAAATACAAATCGGCGAAGCTTTTCAGAAGAAAGTCGCTGAGATCCGTCGGTCATTTTATGAGCCGGATCTTGAAAACTTTGGGAACTTTGGCGCACTTCGGCGACGACGCGGGGCCCCCTGAAGCCGAGGATGACGACGGCGGCTTCAGGGAGAGCGCGGCATGCTCCTCCACGCTGAAAAGCACCACCACTTTCACCTCAGGGAATCACAACGACCAGGTCCACGGCCTCAAGAAGAGCTCCACCGTCTCTTCCCACGGATCCGTGAAAGACCGGCTGTCGCTGTGCTTTGGCGACAAGACGCCGGGCGCCCTGGGCTTGAAGAACCACGGGAACACCTGCTTCATGAACGCGGTGGTCCAGTGCCTGAGCAACACGGACCTGCTGGCGGAGTACCTGGGGCTGGAGCAGTACAAGTCGGACATGTGTCGTCGCAGCAGCGGCAGCATAGGGGTGGTGAATGGTGTGGTTAAGGACGGGGATCAGCAGACAGCCCGAGGCGAGGTGACCGTGCAGCTGGCGTCGCTGGTGCGGGCGCTGTGGACCCTGGAGTACACGCCGCAGATATCTGGGGACTTTAAGGTGAGAGTGGGACCCCATGATTTACTAGCACACGTTTACCCGGTTCATAACTGATATGGATACACAAAGTATTCAGCGAAAAAAAGAAAAAAAGATCCAGCTTTGGCTCATCGTCTCATTCCTCCAACCTAGCTCTATCGGTTCCTGTGCAGCACTCTGCTTTAAGAGGATTTCGGATTTGGCTTGCAATGTAGTACAAGATACACACTTTTAAATATGTATCCTATTAGTGCAACATGTGTGTGCAACCGGTACATGTCGTGCCTGTGGGATTGTGGGCCTATACGTGCAGTGATGATCGGCACAGATAGGGTTTTCTTCCATTTCCGTAAATTGTTCGCAGGTGGAATTTTAGGGGCGGAGCCGAGCAGTGGTCGGACAGGTGCGGTGAGAAGCGCTGGTCTCGGAAATGAACTAAAGGCTACTGGGCTATGGGGTTCTAGTGGGCTTTTGAGTGACTCCTGTGGCGTACCTGTGGTCCAAATAAGGTCTAGCCATTTTATTTCGGTATAATATTGACGCCTATAGTGTAATTATCATTTCCTTTGCAACATAAACACATGCGAGTTAATGCCTTTAGTATTAGGCCTCTAGGGTGCCGAAAAATGTGAATGATAAACAAACAAGGTAGGCTCACAATGTTTATTTTATATCTGCAAAGGAGAAAAAAAAAACACAGGCTGGATCTATTCCTTTACAGTTTCCTTTGTAGTGACTATAAATATCTAAAATTTGACCCAGAAAGTCTACAAAATATTGCTGTTGTGTCACACTCAAAGATCAAACACTAGGGCTTATTATCATGTAATGCAAGGGAACTGGTGTTTGGGTCTTAGTTCAGGGTTACAGGCTGACCCTCCTCCATCCCCAATTTAGGCTGTTCGTTCCCGACCGCCCACAAATCCCACCACCTGGGAGGTTGACCGGACCCGATACATCGCCGGGCCGACCCTTGATTTACCCCTTTGGTCCAGTGATTTAACCTTCCTTTAGACTCCCAGGGCTCTTAGTCTCCCTGCTGCAGGAAAATTCACCTACACAACGACACAACACTCTTTTGGATGCCTGGCATCAAACATGCATTCTGGGAATGTAATAATAATAATCATTAATATTATATATATAATGACTAACATGTTTACTCCCTGGCAGTCAGAACTTTAATCATGAGTACATTGTGGCGACCTTTTCGCAGGAGGCTGAAGTAGAGTTGAAAGTGCACCTTTCAAAGCATTCCAGGGGACTATTATTAATCTGCACAAATCGTGAGATGCAGAAAGAATAGGGGCCGAGAACACTTCAAACTGTGCAAGATATTCAGGCAAACCGGGTCACACTGTGAATTTGTAGCCTAGCAACCTAGCAAAGGTGCCCCCTTACCAGGGATTTTGATTACACATCAAAGTCCTTGAGATTTTGAAATCAGGATTGTTATATAATTTGTTTCTTCCACCAGTGCTTGGTTGCTGTGTGAACCACATGATGAAGCCAAACACTAAATTGCAGGTGTGTGTGGTTCGGCCTGCAATCCTGCAGCCATGCTGCGGTTGTTGAGCTCCCATTGGCCCTGATTCTGCAGAACCCTTTTCCATTTCCAACCCTGTCATTTAGGAAGCTGTTAAACCGACCGCAGGCCTCCCAAACCCCCAAACCAATATCGCTAAATTTCAGCTGGTAGAGCAGCTTAAATATGCTTGGAAATAACAGCAAATTGAGAAGTCCTTTTTTTTAATTAAAAATAATAATAATAAAACCGTTTTAGTCCTATCAAAATAAGTATTATTCGTACATTCCATTTGCGTCTGGAAAGATGAATAACTCCCCGAGAGGGACTTTAAAGGAAGCCTGCTGTTGTAATGCTGTGCTACCTCACTGAATTAAAATAATTACCTTTTTAATATGGCTTTAAGGTGCGCCAACAGCCTGCCTTGAGTAATGTCTGCCCACCCTGCATCTGCAACACTAGGTCCGCTAAAAGAGAGATCAGGAGGGGGGCTGCATTCTCTTCCCTGTGAAGCTCTTCATCACTGTGAGGAAGGGCCATGTGTGAACCATTTAAGCTAAACTCAAGAGTTTATTGTATTCACTAACATTTTAAACAAACTGAAGTGTAGATAACCTAACAATGTGACTGAGTGATTGTTCTTTGATCTCTAGTTGAATTATCCTTAATCTTTGGACCACAACAACTGAAATGGACACACTTGTCTCCTCTGCCCCCATGGGGTCTCTCTTCATCGCCGTTATTGTTGGAGGTAGTGATAACTGAGAACATCTTCTGCACACTTAATAATAATAATAATAATAATAATATATTTAATTTGTAGAGCACTTTACATTCAGAAATCTCAAAGTGCTACAGAGTTTAAGAGAGAGAAAAAAATAAATAAAAGGGGTTGTTAAAACATATAATGCATAAACAGTAAAAGGGAAATTAGCAAAAGGCTTTTTTAAAAACAGCTGTAGTCTGTGGGGCCTTCAGGTGGTCAGGGAGGGCGTTTCATAGTCTTGGGGCAGCAGCGGAGAAAGCCCCCCCCCCCCCTCCGAGCACATTTAGCATGCAGACAGAGCAGCCCCCCCACTGAGACATATACTGTTGGTATACGTTGAAGTGTGTGGGTGGCTCAGAAAAGATAGCCAGGAAGTGAAGCGTGAGGGCGGGACAGAAATGAAAGGCATGACAAGAGGGAGCATGTGTCTGTGAGGGGGGAATTGGATTTTATTATATCAATAAAGTATTGCTGACATTGTATTGATTTAACATCGTAAGAGGCCCCTTACCATGCATTTTATTATTAAAATAAACATCACGAACACTGAGGACTGACCAACAGAGACACAGACACCCTGTCAAAGGTTGTCTGTGATTAAAGAAACATAGTCAGTATTTTAAATATGTTTTGTGATGCTTGATAGACATACATAAGTATGTTCAATGACATAAATATGTGCTTTTATGTCATATCTGACAAATAATAAAATAATAATAAAATAAATAAATTAATCCATAAATCTTTTTTTGATGAAAAGGCTGTGTGCAAGATAGGCTATATCCCAGCCAGCAGAGAGAAGGAGGGCATGGTGTTTTTAACTTGGTTTTGTGGTGGCAGAGCGGGATGTGTGTGACAGCCAGGCAGGGCATTCGCTGATTGTCTCTCAGTTCTTATCTCCGTGTTGCCGAGGAGCGCTTTGGTTCTCATTCCTCAATGGATAAAGGTGTATTATACACACACTCCTTCTGTTATGCTTTGCACCCCCTGTGCCCTAGCTTCTGTCCTGATGTCTCTGTGCCAGCCTGTCATACGTTATCTGTGCCACCCTGCCATACAGTCTCTGTGCCAGCCTGTCATACAGTCTCTGTGCCACCATGTCATGCAGTCTCTGTGCCAGCTCGTCATACAGTCTCTTTGCCACCCTGTCATACAGTCTCTTTGCCACCCTGTCATACAGTCTCTTTGCCACCCTGTCATACAGTCTCTGTGCCAGCCTGTCATAGAGTACATCGTTGGGTGGTTTTGCTGGAGCTCTTGCTCTCTCTCTCTTTGTAATGCTTGCCCAGTAAAATAGATTGTTGGAAAGTCTCTTTAATCAGTACCAGTATTCAAACTGACGAAAAGAGTTTATGTCTCATAAACTCTGTTCAAAATCAGGCGTATAGGAGCTTATGTTAAATGTCACAGGAATTCCCCCCCCCCCCCTATAGGCTTGTCAGCAGTACACAATGGCCCAAATGTATGTCTAGCTGTTGAAGCGGCACATGATGTCAAATGCTTCTTTCTCCAAAGACAGATTAGCCTTTTTAATTGTTGAGATGTAACCAGGACCAATAAAGGAACATGGAATGTGTGGCTTATTAAAGTCTGAATGAGAACCCACACAGTTGGAGCGACCCATCAGTACCTCCTGTGATTTATCCTCAGAGGACTGCCCAGGGAATAGACACCACCCACAAACCCAGGGAATAGACACCACCCACAAACCCAGGGAATAGACACCACCCACAAACCCAGGGAATAGACACCACCCACAAACCCACGGAATAGACACCACCCACAAACCCAGGGAATAGACACCACCCACAAACCCAGGGAATAGACACCACCCACAAACCACCCACAAACCCACGGAATAGACACCACCCACAAACCCACACACACACACACACACACACACACATGCATTACAAAACATAGGCACACCCGCACACATGCCTACCCCCACACATGCACACTATTCACTCCTGTACCTGTACACACATACATCACCGCATGCATGCAGGCATCCACATAACCACTAAGCACGGCTGTCGCTGCACACACATGCATTACCAAACGCACGCATGCATACACGCAAGCACCCACACACAAACACTAACATGCCTGCAAACAATTGCATTACAAAATGCATGCGTAGTACATACATTTATATACACACACATCCCCCCAATCCCCTTGATACCCTAACAGACACAACTTCTCCAGGCTTTCTGGGTCTTGGGACTTTTTGAACACAGTAGCATATTTTCTGAGTTTCCGCTAAGTCCATCGCCCAGGCAGCCCTTCTCTGGACTGAACCTTTCACTGGTGGCTATCACTCTCACCCATATTTCTGCAGAGCACCGGTAAATCCCATATTTGGTGGAGTTGGTGGAGGTGGGGAGGGCTGAGGTAATGTGGGTGGCATAAGCCCTGTTCGGCTTCTATAAAGGGAAGCAAGCTGCATGTCGGGGACGACCTGGGCTGATGGATGCACCGCAGGTGTTCCAAAACCGACTCGCAGGAAAAAGGAAGCGAGCGCCCAGCTGCGTTGAATAGAGACTGGAGCCCCCATCCGCCAGAACACCGCGCCAGACGACATGCCCAAGAAGGTGTTTGCCCGTGAAGGGAGCCCAGCCGCGCCAGATAGAAGTGCTTTGCTTGAAGTGTAGGAGAGTCATTGTAATAGCGCCAATGTGAAATCTAACTGTGTTATGGCTGTGTATATGATATAGTACACAATATAAAAGGAGGACAAATATTTATATATTTGTTATATTCAAATAAAATAATTATTTCAATGTTCATAAAACAAATGTCTCTTAAATGTTACAATATATAAAATAAATACAGTCTGTGTGTTGTGGTATCGGACACACATCACCATATGCTCAGAATTCTTTCATATAATTATATAGTTAAGAAGGTTATTTCATTGTTGGAATAAGCTCTATTAAAAACGTATTGATAAATGTATTTTTATGAGTCACACATCGCCTTAGGTGTAGAGTTCTGTAGTGCTTGCTTTGTTATAACAACATTGTGGGACTTAAGGTGATCGTAACCGATCGGCATGTTTTATTATAAATATATTAATGTATCTTACTGGAGCAAGACGCAGCTTGTGATTAGCTAATATCGGCCAGTCTTTAAGGAATGTAGTCATAGTAATAGTAGGGAAAATGGAAGAGGAAATAGGCAGAGCTTGGTAATGGCTGGGCAGCCCTCATGCGGGTGTAGAATATGAGCACTTGTAGTCACATGTAGTGGCACTCTCGTACGCTTTTGCCCACACATGGGTGTGTGCACACAGGGCTGATAGGAGGTAAATAGCTGTTAAATGATGGGGCATTAGATACAGTAATCTGGCTATTGCACACTAATAGTCCGTGGAGGCCTACTCACCGATGCTCAAACTCTTCCTTTATGATATACCAATCCACTGTTGAATACTGCAGCCAAACTATGGCCCTGCTGCACTTTCTGCTGCATCTTTCTGACTTTCTACTTTTATCTTTTTGTATTAGTAGGATCCAAAACAGTAATAATTTGTAATAATAAACAATAATTTGCGATCCACAAGGGTATCCACATGTCTCCTGAGAGCCCAGACCAAGGCGACGGGGGGATAGGGGATGGAACGTTGTAATGCAGTTGAGTTGCCAGTAATGTGTCTCTTGGCTGCTCCCAAGAGGGGAGGCTGCAGGATTCACATTTTGAGGGGATGGAGGGCAGAAGATTACAAGGCTGTTCTCTGAGAGGTGTTGATGCCATGGAGGGACGTGGCGGCATTGGAGGCTGGGGTGGGTTAGTACAGAGAATTGAAACCAACACTGAACAGGTCATGGAGGATGGAGGAGAGAGATGGGGACCCAAGGGAGCAATTTTGCACAAAGACAGTGGAGAAGAATATTGCAAAATATGAACGTAGCTAAATATGGAACATTTACCACAACATGCAAGTGTGTTTATGAGTCTAAAATCCCACACGATGATCCACCGAGGTTCATCACAGAGAACATCCAATAACTTGTTTATTACATTAATGTATGATCATGTAATGTCATTGAATGTGAACGTATAAATGCCATGTTGACGCAAGGATAGAGAAAGAGAGAGAGCAGGAGAGAACGGGAGAGTGAGCGGGAAAGCGAGCTTGGGGGGGAGAGGGATTGGGCTATCTGTTAAGGTTATTCCCTGCCATACTTTGTCAGTGACACTCTCTGCCTCTTAGGAATTCCAGAAGGTCTGGTTGGCCGCCGGGGCCAGAGGGGTGAATGGGGTCGGTGCGGTGAGGCAGTAGGGCCATTTGGCATATGGACGTGTGGAGGGTGCATTCCTGTCTTTCCAGCAATCTTCTGTCATTGTTTACAAACCTACCGAGGGCGGAGTGGGTCATGGGGTGAAGTCAGCCAAGGTTGGTGAGACAGGGCATTAACCAAACAAGCAGACATCTTGTCCTGGAGGAAGGGTTCATCGAAAGAGCGCCTCACCTTTCGCTGCCACTTTAGCAAGGGGGTCATGACCTTCCTTTCTTTCTCTCTTTCTTCCGAAGTCGATCCCTACACTCTCTTCCTCCCTCTATCCCCCCATCCTCCCCTGCTGTCCTTGGCCCCTGGGCTGGGCCTGATTGTGATGAAGCTCATTAGCGGTCCCCTTGGCGTCGGGGGGAGCCTCCTCTATGAGGATATATTTAGACGCTGGCTGTATGACGCCAGGGTTTTTATAATGAGGTGTGGGATGAGCCCAGAGAGAGAGAGAGAGAGAGAGAGAGAGAGAGAGAGAGAGAGAGAGAGAGAGAGAGAGAGAGAGAGAGAGAGAGAGAGAGAGAGAGAGAGAGAGAGAGAGAGAGAGAGAGAGAGAGAGAGAGAGAGAGAGAGAGAGAGAGAGAGAGAGAGAGAGAGAGAGAGAGAGAGAGAGAGAGAGAGAGAGAGAGAGGACTTTTGCTGGAGGTTAGAAAGTCTTTACCATGGCACTGATGTGGGTATTAGTCTGTCATGTCTCCTGTCAGGCTGTACAGACACCAGCCCGCACATGTGTGTGTGTGTGGGCGGGTGGGGGTGTTCAGGCTCATAGGGGGATGGAGACGGTTGAATGATTGTTCCATGTGGTCGGGTTTGAGGAAGGGCGAGTGTGGAAGTGAGAATCAGCCATGGTTATTTGTTTTCATTATGATAAATGTGGGTGGATAGGTGTATCACGTGGTTCGTATCCACGCAGTTACGGTACATATACACTCAGTATATTATTTGGGAATTCTCTCTTTCCCTTTGCTGTGGAAGGAGCTTTCAGTTTTCACATTTATAATCATACTAACTTTAGTACATTCGGTGTTGTCGCTCAGTCCCCTATACTGTTAAATATGCGTTTCTGTTCCCAGGTCAGGATCATTTTCTGGTCAATAATAACAGATGGATGTCTCCTCTCTCCTCAGAGCATCGTGTCAAAGTACGCCTCTCAGTTCCGGGGGAACTCACAGCATGATGCTCTGGAGTTCCTGCTCTGGCTCTTGGACAGGGTGCATGAAGATGCCAGCGCCAAGACCAACGGATCCTCTAAGGTAGGCCATAGCATTTGGTCTGCTGGCGTTTTGGCTGTTTAATGTGGAAGTTAACATTAAGCTGGCATCTTACGGAGCTTATTAGCAGCTTCGGTCAGTCACCCTCTTCATGTGTCTTGATACATTGCTACCATGCGGAGTAAAATACATTTAGCTTCTAAACGTGTAAAAGTCTGTGAATCAGTGTCATGGATCAGGAGTGACCTGGTTGATTGTTACCTCACCTTGGCTGAAATGATTTGATTTCTATTGATTTCTGGACTGGCTTTGTGTTTTGCAATCCTCTTTGCCGTCTTAGGTCTACTTAATGCAGAGTGGTATATAAAAGCATGAATAATGTAGATATATCATCCTAGATTCTCAGTTGTTTGACAGGTAATGGACAGGACAGGAGAGCATCCGATGGCAGATGCATATGGTCGCACGTTACCTTCATGTTCATACAGTACATGGGCTATAGCAATTCTGCTTGCACTTCCTGCCTAAATCTCAAGAGGCTTTCCTCGACCCCTGTTCCAATTGTCGTCAGCCAAAATCGTCTTGGGGACCACTGAGGATGCATCGCTCACAAGAAGCGACCGGACTACGTCGTTGGACAAACACGTGAAGCCAGAACTGTCTGACAATAAGCCCTGTATTTTATCTATTGCACGTGAGCACGACTCATTAGGGAAACTCTGGAGCAAGCGACCTTGTGCAGACCAGAATCCTAGGGGGTTACTTAAATTGGAGTGTGTTTTTTATTACTGTCAATCGTACACTAAACATATTAATGTGACAGCGAGTATCACAAAAATATTTTGGTAACATTACATGTGCTTGGGGCTGTTATACCGAGTCTGAGCAGCGAAGTGCAACAACCAGCACTTTTAACATGCGTATTGCAAGTGCAATCCATCAGTTGAATTACAAGACAAATGTGAGCCTGCCTTGTTCACAAAGGTAATGATAGTTTTTGTTGCAAAACTATCGATCTAGGCTGACATCCTGAAATGATCGCACCCATGGTTTGGCCATGCATAACTCACAGGGTTGGCTGTGAAGTCTGTGATTGGCCCATAGATCCTTAACAGGGAAGGTTGTCTTTGTTGATAAAGGTTGCCTTTATCAACACTGAAATAGTAGTACCTAAATTCCACACCTCAATTACCAATTGCCTATTTCCTTATACTCGATTACTAACTGTTAGTGCTTGTCCTCTTGAGGCTCTAGTGAATGAGCATTAGTGAACGTCCATTATGGGGTCACCCAACGAAAGGCATTTGTCCGTAAGGAGGGCACTGCCCTGATACTGTTCAGTTGGGATCAATTTATCTCAACGAGTGAGGTCAGGCCGGCCATCCGTTTAACAGGCCGACCTCGTTATCAAAGGGCTCTAGTCACCATCAAGGAAAGCGTCCCTCTCTGATGCCTGAATAGAATTAGGCTAGTATGTGTTGCTCCAGTCAAGTGTGTCATTTAGCAAACAGTCACCCTAACACTAACAAAGGGAAGGGGAAGAGTTTTGAATGTCTGTCTTGTGATTGTGAGTCATTGCTCTCAACACACTGTGGACTCTGTTATACCAATTCTCTCTCTCTCTCTCTCTCTCTCTCTCTCTCTCTCTCTCTCTCTCTCTCTCTCTCTCTCTCTCTCTCTCTCTCTCTGATATCATCGCTTTGCCTACAGTTTGCTTTGGAGGTGAAATGTGCATTTTTTGATGCAAGGTCATCATGTGTGTGTCACAGGGCTTTTGAAATTCTCCAACGATAAGGTCTGAGTCCCCTCTCGTCATCTCCCAGTGGGTTAGAATGAGACGGTAATTACTGTCCCCCCCACACTGTCTCCTCCCCTCCCTGTTGGATCTGTAGTTATTAATGAACTGCTAACTGTTCTGCGACACACATACGCATGCACACATTGAAACAGCCTACACTCTTCACAGCTAATACATTCCCTTTAGTTTATTTTTCTTTGTTTTGTTTTCCTGTAAAGTGTCTTTCGGTGCTAAGAAAGGCTGTAACACACAGACAATAATTGTAATTGAAGCATCTTTTATTGCCTCTCGTTAGTCTGCCAGTGAATCCGGGCGTAATTAAAGAACAATATCAGTCCATTCAGTCTATCCTGGCTTCCCTAAAACATCTGTTGTTTACATTTGTGACAGGTATAATGTAACAGGAGTTATACTCTTCGACAGAACTGGTACAAGGAACCATTTTGACAAATGATATTGGTAATGGATGCTTTAGTGAAGGAGAGGAGAGACGCTTAAGATGGTTTAATCACCCAGACCGGTATTGTCCCTTATGCTAGTCTGTCTCTGCTGTTGAGGAAAGGAGGATAAATGAGGCTCTTCTATTTCAGTGGTCGTGTTTACATATGGCATCTAGGGTGAGCCCATAGCCACGCTGAAAGATTAGTGCTGTGTGACAAAATATTATATTATGCGTTTTCGCGTGCGTGTTCAACCTCTAGTTGTAATTAAACCCATAGCAATAATGTGGAAACCCCAGTCGATGATGTTACAAATTTCTGAGCGCATAATATAATAACATTTTGCCTATAATTCGCTCACCACAAATGACTCTAAAAAGCAGTGCCAACATTTAAATATTTTTTAACCATTCAGTGAACAAAAGGCATATCATTGTGGGGGCCACTAAATGACATACAGAAGCGTCAGCAACAAGCCCACTGAAGTGATGCGAGAAATACTGACTTTCTACTCCTCATTCACATGTAAGGTAATTTACATTTACTACAGAGAAAATACTACTTCAGGGGTAGTATTATTCAGGAGATTTTCAGGGCAAAAATGTCGGATATGTTGTTGACACATATGGATATGTTGTTCACACATACAGCCCATCAGGAGAATATCAGGACTTGCACGTGTGTCTGAAAGCGGCTAGTGAGTGAGCATTTGATTACATTATAAAATTAGTAATTGTTCAATGGAAAGTTTAGTATACTATGCATGCCAAGCAATTATTAAATAGCTTTTTTCAGGGCTGAAAAGTGCATTGACATTTTAAAATGCAAGGCAACTACTATTAGTTAGTTGAAAATAATAATCATCATTGAGATTAAACATCTCTTCCAGTGTCACATAGCATACACACAAAACATAAGAAAAATAAAACAACCAAAACAGTCCGCAGGGGGCAGGGCGGGATATCAATATCGCAAGACATTTTGGTATTTTGGTGGACTCTATAGGCAAGGCAAGGCAACTTTATTTATGTAGCACTTTTCATACACAAGGCAGACTGAAAGTGCTTCACATATAAACATTGTCATACAATAAAATAAAATAATAGATAAGTAAAAGAAAACATATGCAAAGAAATTAGTAAAATAGAAAGTTAAAAAGTCATTTTAGTATTAAGATTAAAAAAAGCTTTTTAGAAAGTGCAATGTATTTAAGATTTAGCAGAAAGCTAAAGCAAACATAAAAGTCTTCAGTCTTGTTTTAAAGGTGCTCAGAGTTGGGGCAAGTCTTAAATCCTCAGGGAGTTTATTCCAGCTATTTGTTGCACAGTAACTAAATCCTGCTTTCCCATGTTTCGTGTTTACTCTGGGGATAATTAACAGATTGGTCTCGGAGGACCTTAGTGGTCTAGTAGGCTTATGTAGTGGAAGCATATCAGTTAAATATTTTGGGCCTAAACCATGCAGGGATTTATAGGTTAGCAACATGATTTTAAAATCAATTCTCTGACCTACAGGAAGCCAATGTAACGATTTAAGAATTGGTGTAACATGTTCAATTTTTTTGGTCTTTGTTAGAACTCTAGCAGCAGAATTCTGAACAAGCTGAAGCTTCCTCAGAGTTTGTTTTTGGAGACCTGTAAGGAGACCATTGCAGTAATCAAGCTTACTAGTGATAAAGGCATGTACAAGTTTTTGTAAGTCTTCTGTGGACATGAGCCCTCTAAGTCTTGCTACATTTTTAAGGTGATAATATGCAGATTTTGTTACTGATTTGCTGTGACTGTCGAAATGTAAATCTGAATCCATGATAACCCCTAGATTTCTGGCTTTGATTGAGGTTTTCAGGGACAGAGAGTGAAGGTGTTGGGTTACTTTAAGCCTTTCCGTTTTAGAACCAAATACAATTATCTCTGTTTTGTCCTCATTTAGTTGAAGGAAATTTCGGCACATCCAGTCTTTCACTTGCTCAATGCACTGACACAGCAGATCTATGGGCCGATACTAGTCATTTGGTGATAGCGATTCATAGATTTTCGTGTCATCAGCAAGCAATGATGGTCAATATTGTTATTTTGCATGATTTGCCCTAGTGGGAGCATGTAGTTGAATAAAGAGGGTCCTAAGATCGAACCTTGTGGGACTCCACATGTCACGTTGGTTGATTCTGATACAAAGTCGCCAATGGAAACAAAGTAGTTCCTATTTTGTAGGTAGGACCTGAACCAATTTAAGACTGTGCCTGAAAGCCCCACCCAATTTTCTAACCTGTCCAAAAGTATTGTATGGTCTACAGTGTCGAATGCAGCACTGAGGTCAAGTAGGATTAGTATTAAGGTTTTTCCAGAGTCTGTGTTAAGACGGATGTCGTTTACAACTTTAATAAGGGCGGTCTCAGTGCTGTGCAGGGGTCGAAATCCTGATTGGTTCACCATGATTCACCATACTGTTTTATTGACATGTTTTCGTTCTGTGATATAGGGACACTGTCTCTTTAAGAATCACGTGATTTCTGTGTTGATATGCCGGTTGGTGCGATGTTCGAATTTAACGTTTTTTAGACGACAAAATGAACGACCCGCCGTTGCTTGTTGAGGTGAAAAATTGTCTCTTCCCTTATTTTATTGCAATTTCTACAGTCCATAGACAGAACGTGTTACCTTGGAGAGTTTGTTGATGGCGGAGCTGTTATGTTTAAAACGTAAGTTCTTACCAGTGCGAGTGTGTCCCTGCGGTGTGTGAGTGTGTGTTCTTACCTGGGCGCGTGTGTCGATGGCGGAGCAGTTATGTTTAAAAACATAACGTCTTACCTTGGTGAGTGTCGCTGCGGTGTCTGCGCGTGCGTGTGTGTTCTAACCTGCACGTGTGTCGATGGCGGAGCCGCTATGTTTAAAAACATAACGTCTTACCTGGGCAAGTGTCGCTGCGGTGTGTGTGCGTGCGTGCGTGTGTGTTCTTACCAGGGCGTGTGTGGATGGCGGAGCCGTTATGTTTAAAAACATGACGTCTTAGCTCGGCGAGTGTGCCCTGCCTTTGTCTTGACGTACGGTGTGTGCGCGTGCGTGTGTGTGTGCGTGCGTGCGTGTGTGTGCGCTTCCGTGTATGTGTCGCTGACTTTGTCTTGACGTGCGGTGTGTGCGCGTGCGTGTGCGTGCGAGTTTGTATGTGTGTGTGTGTTCGTGTGTGTGTGTTTGCATTTCCATGTATGTTTGTGCGCATGTGCGTGTGTGTGCGGTGTGTGTATGCGTTGTGTATGTGCGTGCTTGCGGTGTATGTATGCGTTCGGTGTGCTGTGTGTGAGCTGCAGTCTGCTTGGCACATGCGCACAGGAGTAACTTGAGTAACTGGTGCGACAGGCCTGCTATTAGATATTCTAGATATTAGTGTTGCACGGTATACCGATACTAGAATGGTATGATACCTCACGCAAAAAACGATACTTTTATTAAAATAACGTTCTGTGTCTGTGCAGCGAGCCGCTCCAACTCTCAGTCATACTCCTTGCACGCAGTGGCTAGTCAGTGGGCGTGCCCCTCAGCTAGCCCTCAGCCACAGCTGCAGCTGGGAGTTCACTGAGCGAGTGAGACTGAGACGCAATGAGATGGCGACAGGTTCGGAAGCGCTTGCCGACATTCCTCGGTTTGTGGAGAAAAAATGTGATACAAATGTGGTGGAACTTATTTCGAGGCATAGCGACAGTAGACACTTCTGAGCCGATTAGATTTATAATCGGAATAGATCAATTCCTATCATGCAATCCGAATGTTATAAAAGTGGTAAGCGTTTGTTTGTAAGTCTGTCGCGCACAACCGTAATATTGGTCTGGACTTATATGATATATGTAAGGGATAATGTTGTACAGAACGCCGGTCATTATCGGGAAAATAAGCCCAGACAGGGCAAACCGGACCACGACACGAAGCAGAGGTGTCTTGCTTCGCCCTGCGACGTTCTATACATTGTCCCGCTTATTACACGGCTCCTTGCCAAAACGAAACAATATCTTCAAACGGTGTGTCTTTTTACAATTACCATTCGTAGTGTTGATCAGCAGAGAAATAGTACGCCAAACATGTTGAAGTCACTTAGCAACCGGACACGCTGGGGTTGATAAGTTACCGGACTAATTGCGGAGTGATAAGAAAGACGTGAATCAGTCAAAAGATCCACTTTCCTTGACAGCTGTCTAGTTCGGTGTGCATTAAAGTACCGACGGACAATCATTTTATTTTAGCTCAGCAGGTGGAAAGCAATAATTTTATTTATGTTCAAACATGTTCAGTAGCAAGTATATTTTGAGTTATTTATTCTGAGCGTTGAAGTTTAAATACTTCACAGCAATTGTCATAGTGTTATGGCATGTTTTGTTATATTTTCAATAAAGAGGAGAAAATTGTATTTTAATTGTATCTGTAAGTCAGTCATTAATGTGTTCACTGTTTCTATTGTTTATATGTTTATATTGTCCAGAAAAGTTGCTTGTTAAGCAAAAGCAATTATGTTCACAAACAGAAGTGATTATGCCCATACTTGCTATGGAGAATTAATTTATTAAGTTAATATGCTCCAAAGCAGTAAAGGTCCAAGCTGCTGAAAGTTAAACCATAGTGAGACCGAGCTGGACCATTATTCATCTCTATTCCAGATATTTTAGATTTTCACCTTGGTATCGGTTCAGTATCAAATATCGAGGTATCTTTGGGCAGGTATCGTATCGAAGTCATAATTTTGGTATCATGCAACACTACTAGATATTGTTATATATTTCTGCATGCCAGGATGTATGATTTGTGAAGCATTTGCTTCTTGATCAGGAGGTAAGAGCCGATCACTGTCTTATTATTCCGAACAGACTTTATGATGTTCCTTTATTTGAATCTTTATCTGTTCTCTGCAAATTGAATCCACAAATGCGAGTGAAAGCACTCTAGCAAGTGCACAACAACATCTATTTACATTAGCTTTGCTCACGTCTCGTCTTCATCTCATTACTATTCTAGTCCTTTGGGAACAGCTAAAAAGAGGACACAGAAGACATGCATAAGTATTTGCTCTGAGATATCAATGGAACCTGTTGGATACAATTGCCTTCATTTTCTTCATGCACATCGGCTATAGTGGGAACACACTGTGATGTCGGGGGCTGTGGTTGGCCTTAACCTCTTGATAAAACGCAGCGTCCTGCATGTCAACTATGCCTGATCAGGCGGAGGACAACAGAAGTGCTGCGCTGCATCCCTCATTTACAGACGCATATCAATGTTTCACACTCCTCTCGTGGGCTAACCCTAACCCTAACCCTGGCCAATAGGTATAATTGCATAACAAATATGAATGATATGAAATAATAGGAGCAGTAGCGGCAGCAGCAGCAGAATTGTACTTATAACTTTTATTAAATTAATTCCGTCTTATTTACTGATAACGTTGTAATGCAGTCTTCAGGCAACAGACCTAAAAACGAAATGGTAAAGTTAAAGTTGCTCTTCATTCACTCCAGCCACTACATATAAACCATCAGCATCACATACTTACATCCAATGTTTTTGCAACCTTCCTTTCCAGCGCCAACAGCATTTGTAAGAATCTTTTCTCTTGAGATGAATCTTCTCTTGCAGGGTAAGAAAGATGAGCTACACTATCCTGACTTTGCGTTGCTTAAGAGAAAGGAGAGCTTGAAAGGAAACGCTGAAGTTAAAGCCGTTCGCTTCTACAGCGCCGACTGCACTACGTTTCACCCTGGGGCGTTTGGTGAGCGGTTCTGAGTGCTGGCTGTTAAAAGCCAATCCATCTCAGTTCTCAGCCCAAAGGATAGAATTAAGATCTGCCAGCGCAGCCCCGGTGCCATGACATTATGAACGCATTATTACATTTCAAAGGTTGATAAACCTACCATCCTCTGTATTGCGACTGGAAAAAAAAGATGAATGAGGTACTGTTAAACAAACTTGTTTTGACCTTATAGGACCTACATCCACACATTTTAAGCGACCACTGTGTCAGTGGACCAGCAGAAGTGAGAATGCCAATGCCAGAGCAGTAAGTCTTTTACAGGTTGACGATTTCAGGACGATTTGTATTGTTGGGTATTTTGAAGGAGTGTTCTTTATTTTAGCTGTCTTGTTAACGGCTGATTATGAGTTATGAGGTTATGAGTCAACAAGCCCACTGAACACTGGCCAGCTGATGTGAGGTTGAGTAAATGTTGTTCGTTTAGAGAGCGGCGATGACTCAAGCCGCGTGTTATGTTACCAACACCTCACAGACGCATGGTTACGAAAGTTAATTAACACCCCTCCAGCCAATCAGAATCGAGTATTCACCAAGGGCATGGTATAAATGTGGTATAAATACTTCCTATTGGGACACTTCTTGTACCACTACTATTCAGTGTGCATGATATATTCACTCATTACCGCTTTTGCAATACCCCATTGCGCAATATCAAACTGAAAAGTATGGGATTAAAGTGTACTATATTCTGTTTATTTTATGGAGTGATGCGTGTTGACTGTGAGGCTTAGTTGTGTTTGATTTAGAGGCAGCTTCAAACCACTTTATAATGATCAAGCCTCATTGGCCGTGCTCTTCCACATGCAAGTGTGAGCGCACATGACGTGTGGGCCTGCTGCGGGCCGGAGAGAGAACAGAAACAGTCCTTGGTTAAACTTGTTGATTCAATGCTACTTTATCATCCGGTCAGGCCATGACACATTTACTGTGTCAGCCCTGTCCACTCCCAGATCGGGCCTTGCTCACATTATGATCTGATGAGCAAGACCACATCCCGAGGTGGTCAGGCCCGTATTCTGTTCCGGTTGCATAGTTGTGTGGACAGCGATCTGAGCACAACGTGGGCAGACTACAGGCTATGCATTAACCCTTTGCCCCGAAAAAAAAAAGGGGTTAGTCCGACCACACACCCCGGCTTGAGCACTCCGCTCAACTACCTCTGCTGGAGGCCTGGTACTGCCATCGCTAAGAGCAAGCAGAGGTCGTTACAAAGTCACAAGTCATCTCTGTTTGGGCACCGCAGTGGTGGAACGAGCTCCATGCCGATGTCTGGACTGCAAAGTCGCTCACCAGCTTCCACAAGAGTCTCAAGACTCACTTGTTCACTTGAGTTTTCCCGGACTCTGCCTAGCCTCCCCCTTTCCCCCCACTGCCCCTCCTCCTCCCTTACCCTCCTAAAAACACCCCTCTTACACACTTATTACTTTGCATCGTGTAGTAACTTATCCAAGCTTGTTGTATATTGGGAATGGGCTAACCTGTAACATACTTACTGTACTGACGGCAATATATCGTTTTTTCTCTTTCTTCTAAAAATGTACTTATTGTAAGTCTCTTTGGATAAAAGGGTCTGCTAAATGCCCTTAATGTTAATGTAAATATAAATGTCGATTTTTCTTTCAGTTTTGTTGCCAGGACTTTCCTGGCGAGCGGCCATTATGGTAAAGCTTGTTAAATGCATGGGGAACTCTGCCTCCCCGTCGGGGAACTAACCTATCTTAAACAGCCTCTCCACAACAATGTATGACAATGTATGTGTAATTGTGAAGCTTTTGACCATTTAATACAAGTTCAAAATGCAAGAACAACATAATAGTTTATTTTCCTCCAAGCGCCATTCAAGCATAATCAGCTTACCAGGAAGTGACTCTGTGGGAAAGTGGAGGCCTACCACAGTAACAGCCACAGAGTTTACATTCGATGTCAAGTGTCAATGCCAGAACCTGTGTTCCAGATCTTGTGCGTCCATCACAAAAGCTGCATTGAACTGACGTGTCGTGCTCGACACGCTAGTTTCCTTAACCCATAAACTTCAGCTAGTGAGATCATGGTGAAAGTGCCTCATGCTGTACTTGTGTTTGATATTTATTTATTGTTTCTATCATGTCCTGCAGTTCTGTAGACCTGGTCTTTGCAGTTTTTATACTGGACCACAGTTAAACATGTCCTGCTCTGTAGACACAGTCTCTAATGTTTTTTGTTGTTGTTATTTTTACATGTGTTTAAGGATATCGAAATTAATATCGAAATTGAAATATTCTTGGGCCACTACTATTCAGTGTGCATGATATAATCACTCATTACCGCTTTTGCAATACCCCATTGCGCAATATCAAACTGAAAAGTATGGGATTAAAGTGTACTATATTCTGTTTATTTTATGGAGTGATGCGTGTTGGCTGTGAGGCTTAGTTGTGTTTGATTAGGACTGGTTGTGCAATGAGCAGTAGCTATCGTTTCCATGGCCAAGGAAACTTTTGGGATTAGATGGAATTTTTCTGGCAATGGAAATACTAGTACAAAGTGACTTTAATAAGTAACTAGACCCAATGACTCTTATCACAGTCAGAGAATAAAGATGCCGGAACAAATAGTTGTGACTGAAACCACAGGAAGGATATTTATTATCATGGGTGACACATAAAAGACCAAATAGGACTGTAGCCACACATTGCTATGTGTGCCCCCCCTACCGCCGCCACCATTACCGCCACCACCGCCACCACCGCCACCACCGCCGCCACAAATCCCACCAGCGCTCCGCTCTCCAGCTCTCCTGGCCACACACAGGCCAGATCAAACGACCCAGAGCCCTGGCAGCACCACCCTACCCTAGGCTAAGCCAGCCAGGCAACCTGCCAAGTGACATTTCTGAGATGCCACACATTCCACGTGAGAGAGAGAGAGAGAGAGAGAGAGAGAGAGAGAGAGAGAGAGAGAGAGAGAGAGAGAGAGAGAGAGAGAGAGAGAGAGAGAGAGAGAGAGAGAGAGAGAGAGAGAGAGAGAGAGAGAGAGAGAGAGAGAGAGAGAGAGAGAGAGAGAGAGAGAGAGAGAGAGAGAGAGAGAGAGAGAGATATTAACTTTTAGCTGTCAGTGTTTTTCTGACTTTTAAAAAACGAGGATCCCACTATTTAGTTGCTTTCAAACAGTGCCAAATCAACCCAGAAACGTTAGTTCATTCAGATGTTTCACCCCTCCCCTGTTAGGGGCTGGATCCCTGGTATTTTAAGTAAGACACTAAATCCTGGATCAGTAAAACAACAAAAAATAGATGTGGCTCAGAGGTCACTCCCCCCGCTGTTATCTGTGTCATACATTATCTCTCACACACACACACACACACACACACACACACACACACACACGTCTAATTAGCTCAACAATGCAAGGAGTGCCTTTCTGCCCCCACAGCGACATGATAACCTCTGACCCCCCCCCCCCCCCCCCCCCCCCCCAGACACACACACACACATTCCCATTGCCTTAGGTTAGGCTTGCATTAAGATACATGACGGTGTTTTGCTGCTTGGTGCTGGTCGCCTCGTTGACCATGGTGTCCGCCCAGATGTCCCCTGCTGTGTGCTCTGTCACCGGGCCAACACCACATCCTGACATTCTCGTGACTTCTGCATCGCAAAGGACATCGTGACATTTGGATGACTTTTTCTTTTCAATTAAAATGAATAAAGAAAAAACCCTTTTCTAAAACGATGTAAATAGAAGACAAAGCCCCCCTCTGTCTGCGGTACAAACGGCCGCAGTGGTCCGCCGCAGCCACAGAGGGAGGTCGTGGCACCGGGAAACATGGCAAAATATAATTATCAAATGTACACACAATGCATGTTTATTTATAGGTGTTTACTGTTCTGCTTCTGTGTGTGTGTGGGTTTGTGTGTGTGTGTGTGTGTGTGTGTGTGTGTGTGTGTGTGTGCGCGCGCACATGTGTCTGCACGCGTGTCCTCGGGCTTGCATCCCAAGTGCTCTCCCAATGGGATGCTTTGTGTGCCATCACAGTACTTGCCATTCTCTGCAGAGCTAGCTGCTAGCTTGCTAGCGAGTCTCATGATTTTTTAATCTGCAACACTAGGCCTGATTCAGTGGACACCAGCTGCTGAAAGGGGCTTACCAGCACAGGGGCTCGGCTCAGAATGTCACATCACTCATTTTCTGACCACTCCTAAGTCTACTCCAAAGTTAACAAAGTCACTTGGTTTGGTAAACGGAATGCAACTTGTTATGAAAACATGCAGTGGAACAGAAAGGTGCTCGGGTAAACTATGAAGCAGGCATCTGGCTAGACCTGTTGAGAAGGTCTAGCCAGGTGTGTGAGAGATTCCTACACGCACACATAAACCACAAAAACACCCACACACGAACACGCACACACGTACACGCATGCACGCGCGCAAGGCAAGGCAAGGCAAGGCAAGGCGAATCCTGACATCCTTGTGACTTCTGCATCGCAATAGAGAACGTGACATTTGGCTTCCTTTTCTTGAGAAAAAGGAGAAAATGACTCATCTATAGCGACCCCACGTCAACTAAACCCAGAATCTGAGAGAAAGTTCTCTTCTCCGGGACCCCCTGCCCAGCTGGGGGAGGGGCCTCCCATGAGAGCCCCCCAGGTCTGGGGTGTATAGGGCAGGGCCTGGTCACTCCGGGAGGGGGGGGGGACGGGATACCATGAATAATTGAACGTGTCCTCTCATGTGAAACGGTCGTTTGGAGATGAGAGAGCTGCTGAGGAGCTGGAGGGGGACAGTGGAGGGAGACAGTGGGAGGGAGACAGTGGGAGACAGTGGGAGGGAGACAGTGGAGGGAGACAGTGGGAGGGGAGACAGTGGAGGGAGACAGTGGGAAGGAGCCAGTGGGGGGGCAGACAGTGGGAGGGAGACAGTGGAGGGGAGACAGTGGGAGGGAGACAGTGGGAGGGAGACAGTGGGAGGGAGACAGTGGAAGGGAGACAGTCGGAGGAAGGACGACCAAAAGTGGAAGTGGCACGAGATTGATTCACACGGGGACCTCCCTCTGTCCTGTGTGTGTAAGTGTGTGCGTGCGTGTGTGTGTGCGTGCGTGCGTGTCCGTGCGTCCGTGCTTCCGTCCCTAGTTTGATTCTCATGTGCCGTCCCGGTCTGACCTGGTAGAGGCGTAGTGTCTGGGGGGGGGGGGGTGTGGACTCTGCCTCTCTCGCTCATAAATGTGCCCGCAGGTCTGCTCGTAGCAGGTGAAGCATGCTCGCTGTGATCACCTCATGCACGCGTCTGACTGCCGGGCGCGGTTGCTACGGAAACCAAGCGCGAAAAACCAACCCACCCTGTACGAGCAACCAACCCACCCTGTTTCGCCCCCTTTGTGTCTTTAAGTGGCGTTTGGTATTGGGTGCTGAGACAACCTGTCCCGCAGGTGACTGATGTCAGCAGAGTCTGAATGCCGATGACGATGTCGGGGCCTCCCCGGCTGGGAGTCACGTTCAACCCTCCCCTTCTTTCACTTCCTGTTGGGACAGTTCTGGGTGTTTGTTCTCTCGGCGTCTCACAGGGCATGGGAAACCACTCAAACCAGACGGGTGACACTTCTTAGCGGCCGCACCGGTTGAGCGTGCACGGGATCAGCATTTGTCTGCTCTTTATTGTTCGCAGAATCATGTGACACAGTGAGTCCACACACAGTGAGTGTGGAGCGACAGATTGCGGATATGTTTCTGCTCTTGTTTTTGCTTTTGGGTGTTATTATTTTCTTTGCTGGACCAGTGCTGCCATGGAAACAGCCATGTAATATTGGAGAGCAGTTACCCCCTTTTCCCTCATATGAGGGAGAGGGAGAGGGGGAGAGAGAGAGGGCGAGAGCGAATGTTGGTGATGCAGCACTTCAGAAGATGGCCTGAACCACTTCCAGTAATACCACTACACAAAGTAATACACCAAAACGACTACTACTACTACTGCCAAACTGCTAGCAGATCTACCTCTAAAACCGAGGTCCTACCAGCCCTATCACTGTAGAACAAGAGGGGAATCATACTGTTGTCCATTCCTGGTATGTGTGGGGAGTTTGAACCAGCGCGGGTCACTGGTTGACTGTGGAATCGGCTGTTATCTCCCGGTCGGCCTTGTTCCCGTTAAGCCGGCCGTTGAATGGGCAGAACTAACGCCAGCCACTCCAAAGGCTCAGCGAATCACCATTAGTCAGCTGCTTTACCGCGGGCCAGACAGCTATTCAACAGAAGCACACACACGCACACACATACACACACTGTCTCGATCTCACTCTCCTCAATTTATTCTCTCTCTCCTCCCCTTCTTCTCTGCGTGTGTTTGACACATTTCTGGAAAGATTTCATGATGCCCTTGGTTTATTTTTAAGTTACCAGGCTTGTTTGTAACTTGCCATGGGGCATCGATGGCTGTCTTGAGGCAAAACCCCTTGGCAGATACACTTATGGGCCTGTATGTCTAGTTTGCTACAGTTACTGGTTTAAATCCTTGTCTGTCTTTCAGTCTGTCTGTCTATCTGTCTATCTCTCTCTGCCTCCCTCTCTCTGACTCAGTCTCTGTCTCTCTGTCTCTGCTCCTCTCCAAAAGAACGGCACTTCTAATAATACCTAGGACTGCCAAATGTACAACCTTTCACTGTACCCACACACACATAGTTCTGCTCTGTAGTTGAGTTTATTTCAAACTGAGTCTCCTCCTTAAGGCAGAGGGAAAGTGTGTGTGTGTGGTATATCTCTGGAAGCAGTCAGCTGCTCTGTTAACACTTTCTCATCGCATTCACACACACAGAAGTCCTCAACTCCTACACACACACACACACACACACACACACACACACACACACACACACACACACACACACACACACACACACACACACACACACACACACACACACACACATGCTTTACATAGAAATCCTTGTCTATAGAGTTGGACTGGGAAATATATTGATATCGTGATATGTTTTTTAAAGGCTGCATTACAGTTAAGGGACAGCTAAAACTGACTGTTCTTGCTGTTTTATTATTTTCCTTGACCATTTAATTTTGTCCATACCGACCATACTAGATGCTGCCATACTTTAAACTTCCTTACTTTTCATTAGTCGAGAACTGTATTTATTCACACAGGACTGCGACTCCCCTCGCAGTCTGTCCTTTGGAAATAATGTGTACCTTTTTTCGAGAACCGCAAGTGTTTCCAATACACGTACAAAAAGACCCATGATAGTTTATTGACGTGATGACAAAACATGGAAACCGGCCCAAGGACTAATTTTTAAAAGAAAATCTATGAAGGTAACACTGCTGAAAAGTGAACCTTTCAGACTCTCTCCAGCTATGGCAACAGGTATCTTTTAATTACCTTCTTTTCACCAAGGAGGAGATTAGATTAAGATGTAGCCGGGTGGCCATCAGACTTGGAGGTGTGTGTGCGTGCTTGCCTGCATGTGCGTAAAAGTGGCTAAAAAGAAAAGAGAGGGAAAATAAAGTGTTTCGCTTTCCTATGCGTAGCAACTGCTTTGCAGACGGCAGATGCCGGAATCTCTCTCCCTCTCCTCTGATGGTCGCCGTCCTGCCAGCGTGAGGAGCTACCTGTCACTAGCGCTTTCAGGCACGGGCAGGTTTCTGAAGGGGGTCCATTCCACTCTTTGAGGACCCATCTGCAGCAGGCCCTGCAGACAGCTGTTCCCACTTCCCACTGCTCCGGGGATTCTCAGCGTCCCTCGCTCTCCAAACTCTAAAAAACTTTTAGGTATACAAATGCACTATGAAACAGTGTGAGGGGCCCGCTTTGGCCCCTGAGGCTGCTGTGAAAGGAGAGTGTGGGGGAGGCAGCTCTCACGTGGATGCTAGCTTGTGGCTTCTGCGAGGACTCAGTGGGAGGCGGTGGGAGTTGTGATGATAACAACATATGTTGTACCCTGCGGGGGGGCCCCGGAGACCCCTAGAGGTGAGCCCGAGAAGGCCCCGCCGGCTGCTGCTCCTTCAGTCTTCTGCAGGGATCAAATGAGGTGTTGTGAGGCAGGTGCGGTCTGAGGAAAGAACACGGTGTAGTCTACTGCTCCAGGGTGAATACCGCCCACACCTCCTCTTAGCAAACACTGCATTCAGTCTTTGTTTTACAGGATCTGTTTGTGTTTCTCTCTTTGTTCCATCAGCAGGCTTTATTATTCTGTGTGTGCGTGGGTTTCTGGGGGGGTTATGATAAGCTATCCTTCACGACTTAAGGAGTCGTAAGTGGATGTTAATGGAATAATATGGTACTGACGGTGCTCAGCTTGTCTGATGGCACACAGTGCGGATGACACACCAGGCAGCCAGATGTAGTTCCAGTTAAAGGACACGTTGATGAAGGGTTGTTGTAACCTCTGTGGCACTCAATGTGAGTGGTGCAAAGTACAATGCACAATGAATGCCTTACATTCACCAAGAATAACACACACACACACACACACACACACACACACACACACACACACACACACACACACACACACACACACACACACACACACACACACACACACACACACACACACACACACACACACATATAAACACACACACTACCACACACACACACAAGCCCCGCACGCAAGCATGCACGCACAGAGACGATGTGTGTGTGACGATGCAACATCCCTATTGACCCTGCAACGACCTTGTGAACTCTCCTATCTTGACACTGGAACCCAGGTTCCACTCCCTGCGGTCTCGATCTAGTCAGGAATTATAGGTCAATACCGTTTGGACATTCAAATGTCTGCCAACTGACTAACTACTGTGTGTATGTCTGCGTATGTATTTTCGTGTGTGATATTCTCCAGAATGATTATTTCTGTCAGATACATTTCTTTAACCTCTTGCCTCCTACTTGACTCCTCTATCTTTAGTTAACAGAGCATTTGAGGCTCATGGAACGCCATATTATGATCATGATGTTACTATATTGTACCATTATATCTGCTCACATATCCCAATTCAAATGTTGAAATAATTCAACATTTAGAAACATTTGCCTATGACAATCTCTGCACTTCAGCCCATCTGATTTTTGTTCCATACAATCAGATCACACCAAGTACGCTTCCAAAACACGACCAACCTGCAAATGAAAAGTTGGGCGAATTCAAATAAAAGGTTCTGTTGTTCTTTGCAGCGTAAAGTAAACATTAGTAGAACCAGTATGCCTCTATCTCAAAACAACACTTGCATTTCGGTCACTTGGGCTGCATCCGAATACCTAGTACATACTATTTCTGTCTAGTGTCTACTACTTGACCATACTACACTTGACTGTGTAGTACGGTCTACAGACATGCGTAGAACGCCTCCGAACGCCGCCGAAACTCCACCGGATGTTTGGAGATGACGTATCTCCCCCCAGATGGCGGCAAAATTGACCTGTTTTCCGTCTTGTAATCGTTGCTATTAAATAAAAAAATGTCTCTTTCTACGCGAATGGCTCTTGAAATGGATATCTCTGCTAGAAGGCGTCGTCGTCGGTCATCTCGTAGAGCGACTTACCGGCAGGTTATGTTGTATATATGTGGACATTTGGTAAGTCATTTTTTTGGAATAATAATAATACATTTACAGTTATTTGTTACTCCGTGAAAAAGACGATTGAAGTAAATTTTTCCTTTTTTATTGAACACACACACACACACACACACACACACACACACACACACACACACACACACACACACAAATAAAAAGCCGCTGTTGGTGGTGTCGGGTCAGCCATCTCTTCTTCGTTTGTTACCAGACTCCGGTTGCATTGTGGGATAGCGTAGTGTGGTCCGTGGTTCACTTTGGCGGTAGTATGCATTCGGAAACGACTTCCGTACTACAGAATGCATACTAGAGTATTCGGACGCGCTAGATTTTTCGCATACTACAAAATGCATACTATATAGTATGCAAGTACGAGTATTCGGATGCAGCCTTGGTCCCAGCTAGCAAACATGTTTAGTCAACAATACTTTTCACCAAGCTGTTCGTCTGATGCATAATTCATCCCAGATTTACTATGAATTCCATGTGCTTCTAACTACTAGTGAATTACACTGTTAGTGAGTGTAAGCCGGTGGTCATGGGGGCTGTGTGGAATTGGCATGGAGAGTATTTGGCATGCAGACGGTGGATTTATTCAGTGTGGCTACTGGCAACAGCTTTGTGGCTCTTGGATATTAGCATGCACTTGTTATGGCTGTGGCTGGCCGCTGGATCTATTATTGCAGGGCAGACAATGCCAGGGAACATCACTACTCCATTCCTCGGTGGGGTCCCTGATAAAGAGGCTTTGTATAATCAGTAGTGTCCAAAGTGCTCTCTTTCACCCGCTCCTTTTCTCTCCCCCATTAACTCCATTTGTCTATATTTAATCGTACACTCGCTCTCTACTCTCTGAATCCTCCCCCTATCTTTCTGTTGTCCCCCCAGTGCTCTCTCTCTCTCTCTCTCTCTCTCTCTCTCTCTCTCTCTCTCTCTCTCTCTCTCTCTCTCTCTCTCTCTCTCTCTCTCTCTCTCTCTCTCTCTCTCTCTCTCTCTCTCTCTCTCTCTCTCTCTCTCTCTCTCTCTCTCTCTCTCTCTCTCTCAATATGCACCGTATTCTCTTTTCATTCTTTTTCACTCATCTATCCCTTCTCTGTGTGCTTTATCTCTCTTCCCCTGAATGGAGGTACCTGCTCTTTGTTCCAAGATCCATCTAAGTGGTTGTTGACCTACTTATGCTGAGGGGGGCATTCTGAAGAGCCTCTCTTGGCCCGTCTTTGCCTCTCTTATTCACCTTTGTTCTACCAAAGAATGTAACATCCATTACATAGTTTGATGGTAATGGCCGGTGTTTTCTTACAAATATGCAAATGAATTTGGCTGAACAAAATCCCTGGCGGAGTAAAAATGAAATGATAACTTTTTAAAGAATGTGTGGGCTTGTTTCCTGTTGCACCGGCCTGAGGTCCATTTCTAATTTTCTACCTGCTGTTATGTCTTCCGATGTTGCCTTGGGAGGTTTGGTTCCCTCATCTCATCTCATCTCATTTTCATCCGCTTATCCGGGGTCGGGTCGCGGGGGGAGCAGCTCAAGGTTTGGTTTAAACACGTTATTTACCAGCATGTTACTCCACAGCCTCCACGGTTTGAATTCAGTAGGTGTTGTGTGGGAGTGTTATGTGTCCCTTTGCATTTAAAGCCGCTTTTCCAGTTTGAGCTTATAGCTAAATTGCCTAGCCTCATTCTGGAATAAAATCACGTTATTCTTTCAATTACACAATGAATTCAACGCGAATTCTATAAGTAAGTATGTAAAATAATAATACAAAATCAAAGTAAATAGTAAGGATCCCGACACAAGAACGTACGGCATCGCTGTTCTGTCTGTGACGATCGTTCTGCTTTTTCCTTGAAGCTACAGTGAGGTAAAAGAAAGAAAAGGCCATTCAGTCTAGATACATAATGCAGCATGTTACCGCTCGGCGGCCACAGAGCTGCTTAATGCAGAAGGTGAACAGGCACGTTGTCCTTAAGCTTGACCAGACCCTCTCTGGTCCTAATGGAGGTCTGTGGAGCGCTACAGACGGCGCTCTATCAGACTCCACTGAAGCCCTTCCGCTTGTGGATTATCTTTTTCATACCTACTTTAACACTCTTAAAAAAACACCATGGTTGATTGGTTCAGGTCCATGCGGTGCTGGCTCTCTGTTCTCCCATGTGGAAAAAAAAGTTCTCCCCCTGATTCCCAAATGTCTACTGGGCCGGGATCGAGGCCAGCGTTTCCATGGAGACCGGTGTAACCTAGTCCGTCTCCAAGGGTCTTGAGATATGTTTGCCATTGTCAGAGAGGGGCGCGCGCGAGAGAGAGAGCCACAGCGAGCCATCGCCTTGTTCCTTGTTAAAATGTCAGATGCCGCGGTATTCCCATGAATATCCCTGCCCTTCATGTTCGCACCGCTCAACCTTAATTGTGAGCCTGACCCTAGACAGACCAGTGGTGACACAGTGTTCCTCCAGATAGTTACACTCAAGGACTGTCCCGGCTGTGGGATGAATGCCTTGCCGATGCACTACTTTAGTCGCGTCTGTACGGTGTCTTGTTTATTGGTACTGCTGCTAAATGCTGCTGTACTTGGCTCATGATTCTGTGAGTGGTTATTTTGTGCCTTTTGTTTTGACATGAATTTATACAGAGATGATGAGGTGTTTATCCCGTTAAGTAGGTTTGTTTTGTATTATTGGTTGTGATGATAAGGAAACAACAACTGGACTCTGCATATATTTTGTTTTCATCTGTAATGTTGATCAGGATTATGATCTGGTTTGATTGGTTGTGGCTCTGTAGGGAACATCCTCTTGCATCAGTGTGTTATAATTCCTATCTCGGTCATTTGGAAGGCACACCTAGACCCATTCTAACAAACACAATTCTGAGGCGTTTCACATGTGGCAACAAACACACTCATACCTGACACCTGATCCCTGTTCCGTCTTTCTCTTTTCTCGCTAATACACACACACACACACACACACACACACACACACACACACACACACACACACACACACACACACACACACACACACACACACACATGCACGCACAAACCTGCACAATAGTGTTCTGTTCAATTTCTTTAATGACCCTTTGTTAGGATGGAATTCTTTTTGGATCCTGAATTATGGTTAAAATAAACTGACTTTTACTGCCTCTTTTAGATTAATTCTAAGTGAAGGACGTGAGTGTAGGAGTGACCAGGACTGAATTTGTATCATAGTATTTGGCAGATGGACCCGGAATGGATGTGTATTATCTAGGATTAACCAGAACTGGATGTGCATTATAGTGCAGGCGAGACCAGGAATGGATGTGTATTATGTAGGATTAAATTCATTAGATTGCAGACTGTGAAGAATGTCATTGTCTTACATAAGTCCCTGTCGGATATGTATTCTTCTGGCAATTTCCTTTTTTTTATATATATATATAAAAAAAATCGGTATATATTTACAGATATTACAACTCAATTATGCAGAAGAGATGACGTATGTACTCACACAAAAACTAAAGACACTCCCGTTTGGTAATATAATTGGTGTCGAGCCGTATCAAGTATTTTTTGCATAATGTGTGTGTGAAGAACAAACTTGAACACACATGATTTTCTAGTAATCGGCGTCCCCCCAGCTGTGCTTTGACGTCCCTCTGTGTCCCGTCCTGGATCCGGTGCTAATGGAAAGCTTTAGCTTCTGCCTTCCCCACAGACAGCCGTTACTATCTCCAAAACAAAAGTCTGGTCTCTTTGCCTATCACCGCAATTGGAAATGGTCTTGAAATCTTCCTTTGTGTTCTCCTGTTTTGGTCAGAGTCAGAGGACATAACAGAAAGCGCACTTAATGTGGGCTCTGGAAGGGCCCCAACACGGCGTTCCAAGAGCCTGACGGCCACATAGTCGACGGCCACATAGTCTCCGGCCACGTGGGTCCGTTACTGTCCCATGATGAAGGTGATGCCAGGAATCCCTTGGGCATCCCCTGATGCGGAGGTTGACGGGCCAGAGCTTCCCCGTGGTGGGGTGAGATATGGGCGAGAGACCGGCCTTTTGGAGCAGATCTAGACCCTGAGCCCACCGATGGCCTCTGCCTGTCGTGCTGCTCTCTTTGAATCAACACACTTGGTGTCTGGTTGTCTGCATTTGTGCGTCGACTTCTCCACTTCCGGTTTACCAGCATTGAAAATGTCTGTGTATATCTCGTGGTATCCTGGGGGTTGATCAGCTCCTTGGGATCTGCTGCTCACCCTCCAGCAACATGGCATTACAACCATGAGGTAAAGCAGGGGTCACCTACCTTTTTGAACCTGAGAGCTACTTCATGGGCACTGTCATGCGAAGGGCATACACTCTTCTGAAATAACAAATTTGCTCAGTTTGCCTTTAGTTATATATTAATATTAATGATACTCATCTATGTGAAAACATGTTAATTAATTAAGTCATGTTAATGATTTCTCACAATAATTATCAACAATGACTTAAAAAAGGTGGGAAAGAGTTGTTCAAGAATGAGTAGTGCTATTTTTAGAACAGGCCTGCGGGCGCCTCATGTGGTCCTTGCGGGCGCCATGGTGCCCGCGGGCACTGTGTTGGTGACCCCTGAGCTAAAGGAACCAACGACCTGTAGTATGAGGAAGAGCTACTTACCCTCAGACAGAACATGATGTTAAACTTTAGTGTTGGGAGTGTTCATGTGGATGTGCTCAGTTAAAGCATTTGGAATTTCAACCACCATAGTAGGGGATTTATAAAGATTACACTCATAAATCTACACAATTTGTAAAGTGATAGGCCAATATCGGCCTGTAAAATCAGCCAAACAATATATCATTCCGCTCTCTCTATCCATAATTATATGTATGAAAGTCTGAATGAAATATAAAATGCCCTTATTTAGTTTATTTGAATATATCCAGTTAGTATTTACTCGATTGGCTGAGATAAGCCGACTAAATCTTTGCTGGAGTCATTAGAAAAATCTGATCTCTTAGCCCTCTACTTCTCCTCATCTCTCCTCTCGCTATGTCTCTCTTCCTCTCACTTCCCTTAATTAGTCTGTGGTGAAAAAGCTGTTTATGGTGGGATGATGTGATTGGCTTCACTGACCTCTCTCTCTCTCTCTCTCTCTCTCTCTCTCTCTCTCTCTCTCTCTCTCTCTCTCTCTCTCTCTCTCTCTCTCTCTCTCTCTCTCTCTCTCTCTCTCTCTCTCTCTCTCTCTCTCTCTCTCTCCCTCCCTCCAGGTTCCCAGTGTGGTGGTGATGGAGCCTGCCTGTCCCCCGGCTCTGCCTCTGTCCAACCAGCCAGGCACCAGACACAGCTTTGTGCAGGAACACTTCCAGGCCCAGTACAGGTGAGTGGAGCAGACCCCTGCCCCAGCCTCAGGGTTTGGTCGGTCCCCTAACAATGGGGGATGTGAATCATTCGGGGTCTCATAATTTGATTTTGATACTTGGGATCACGATTCGATTCCATACGATTTTTTTTGATTCAGTACATAGGGATTATAATGTCAGGATTGACTCACAGTTCACTCTGTGCTACGAAAGGGGTTGTGGCAAATGATTGCATGAAAGCGGAGTAGAGGGTGTGATTGATTTTGTCCATTATATATTTTCAAAAGTGACATTAACGGTATTAATATAAGCACACAAAAGAAAACGTAAGGCAAGAGGAAAACTTGGAAAAAAAATCTATAAGAAATATAGGCAGTGTTGGGGTAGTTACTCAAAAAAAGTAATTAGTTACTTATTACTAGTTACTTCTGTAAATTGTAATGAGATTACTTTACTAGTTACTGCATTTGAAAAGTAACTTCACTACTTATTACTTTACTTCCCCGTTTCTTAATTTACTGTAAATACATGGACAAACATCGTAGCCCTATCATCACTTAGTATTTATTGTATAAATCTATATATAAACCATATGAAAGAACAATATCCCTGTCTGCACAAAGAAATGCCTCACTGTAAAATCCACAAACAACAGGATAAAGTAGGCTATGGTGAGGTCAATCAGTAGCAACACACAAGTTTCAAAACACAGGTTTTGGAAAACATGAGAACAAAAATTAAGTGGTCAATGAAAAATATAAAAAGGTCACTTTATCCCATACAATTAAAACAGAAATGCACTTAAGCGGCGGTGACACATGCTGTTACTTTATGTGGTCCAAAGGCCTGTCTTTCTGTGGCACCTGCTTCTGCGCTCCAACACTCCTTCGCACAAGCAGCTACGTCACTCAAATCGATCGCTATAGCAACGTGTCGAGGCAAGCAGGCGCTGCAGACACACAGGCAGCACGCATGCACGCACCACAACTGATCAGGACTTTACACGCAGGCAAACACTATAGTCTAGTAAAGTAGTGTAGTTACCGATATTTTAAATGTAATGCGTTACTTTAGATCGTTACCCAAAAAAAGTAATATCGTTACTGTAACGCGTTACTTTGTAACCCGTTACCCCCAACGCTGAATATAGGCCTATATCATCTTGGTAGTTGTGAATCGATTCAGCATCATAGAAGATTCAGAGGGAGCGACATCTGTTTGAGTGACATGGGTTCAGCGGCGAGAGGCGAGTGAGAGGGAGGGACTGAGGGACATCCATTTCCAGAACCTCTTTTTTTGTCAAATTGGGGACTGACTGTTTGTTCATTGACGTGCGCGGCTCAGAGGAAGTACTAGAATGGAAAATGCGTTGCGGTAGACTGGGGTAACACTACAACTCATGACCTCCTCCTCAACCATCTCCACTCTTTCAGAATGTACAAGGGGAGATTCAATTGGCCTCTCTCAATAAAAATATTTGGTTTACTCTCGGTAACGAGTACAACTGAGAAGAATCGATTTGTTCGGCAGTCTGTTCGAGCACGTTGTCTGTGATGCAGAAGGGACCCTTATGGGACATGATGGGCCCTATGATGTTTTCCTCTCAATACCTTATATACTGTGGACAGTACCTTGTGCTTTCCTCCGATATGGGAAGAATGAGGCGCTCTTTGAAAGTAGGTCATTCAGAACTGTGAAGGACTGAGAGGAGAATTTAAATTTAAAACAAGCTTCTGGCTCTCCGCACATTTTGACATGGATACATGGGTTTCTGTTTCGCCCCTCTCCGAACAGACACACACACACACACACACAAACACACACACACACACACACACACACACACACACACACACACACACACACACACACACACACACACACACACACACACACACACACACTCTCTCTTCCTCAGTCTCACCTTTCTCTCCCTTGGGTCTGCTATCGCTATTTAGTAGTTGATATCATGTGGCCGGCGCTGCCATTGGTGTGTGTGTGGCATGTGAATTTGTGTGTGTGTGAGATATAACAATTGTAAAGCAGTTTGTGTTGTTGAAAAGAAAACGCAGGGGTTTGTTGTTGTGACATTTCCATAATATATTAAAGTTTGGCTTTGGTTTGAAATGAATCATCATTTAGCCAAATCAAAATTGTATCCAGTGGAAGGTTTACTTCTCCCTAACAGGTCATGTTACTTAACTTTAAGAACATTTAAACAATGTGAACGCAGCCTTCTGAATTAAACAATCACACACAGTATCTCTCTCAAACACGCTCACTCTCTCGCTGTCGCTCTCACTGTCTCTCAGAGTCAAATGGATTAGCTCCTCCTTTTCTTAATATTGATCCCTTAGTGGTCCCCAATAGGCCCGACCTGCGTCGAGCGGATCTATGGCCCACAAAATAATTATTTAGTATAGGCTAACTTATTTGTTGTAATTATTTATCTATATATACTTAATGTATATTTTTCTGTTTGATTATCTTGCTTATGAAGATTATCTGATATCAAATGTACAATTTAGTATAATGTACAAAAACTATTATACTAATACATTTTATGCGTAAATAACTTTTCGTTTCGATCTCAAAGTGCATACAATTGAGTGCATTAACATTTTTTAAAACACAATCCACAAAACAACAAGAAGACTACAGGAAGGCCTGTCAAGGGTTGAGTTTTAAAGCTGATCGGTTGGGTTGCTTGATGGCCGATGGGGCTGGACTGGCCCATTGTTTCCAAGGGATTTTAAAAGTTGCCCACTATGAGAACTAACTGGGGATCCCTGCCATAGTATAACTACCATGAGATCATTTGGTACTGGTTCAGCCCTGACCAGAGCATTCTGAGGTCATCCAGGCTCTCAGTCATTGGGTTTTCCTATTCTCCTCGTCAGCGGATCATGGATTAAATGCTTAGCATGAGTCTGTATCCCTGCAGATCGTACTTTCCTAGGCAGGACTTACTCAGACTAATTCAAACGTGTTTCCATCAAATCCATGTAGATGCTTTTGGGGGAATGTGATCTGGCTTTGGTCATGGATGTGTGTGATCTCACTCACTCACTCACTCACTCACTCACTCACTCACTCACTCACTCACTCACTCACTCACTCACTCACTCACTCACTCACTCACTCACTCACTCACTCACTCACCCACTCACCCACTCCAATAGCTTGTTAGATGAGCGTGCAACTGAATTAATTATTAATGAAGAGTCTCCCAAGAGGCAGTGATCCTGATTCTGCACTTTGACCTCCAGTAAGGAGTCAAACAGGATCTCTTTCATGGTAAGAGAGGGTGTGGGTGAACACATCTAATGATCGCTATGTCAGTTTGCCATTTATGACATTCTGGGTTGTATATGTGCTATAATCACATTAGCTGGCAATTCATCCGCTGATTAGTGTGAGAATCTCTCAGCCGCCCGCCCACACATACACAAACGCATGCGCGCGTAAATATAGAATTACAGTTACACAAACACCCAGACACAGGTAATATAGCAACATACACAATCACAGCCTCAAATGCACAAAATGCACGAACACAAAAAGAGAAGAAAACATTAGAGTGCACATGCACACTGTGTACACATCTCTATCCCATGCACTCACACACACACACACACACACACATAAACAGGCTCTTTTAATAATCTTCGGCTATGTTTAGCACTTCCCTCCTCTGGTCTTTCTTCCTGTGCCAGTAAAGCAGAGGGGGGCATTCAGTGGAAAGCTGCTGAAATGACGTGTCATGTATGTAATGCATAAATTAAACATGCATGTACACACACACACACACGCGCGCGCGCGCGCGCACACACACACACACACACACACACACACACACACACACACACACACACACACACACACACACACACACACACACACACACACACACACACACACACACACACACGCACACTGTTGAATAAGGCAGGAATCAGAAGACACAATCACACACATGTGTATCTTCATATGTATCGTCTTTTGCCATCCATGGCGGTCTCGCTGCCGTGTCTCCAACAGGAAGTCGCTGAACACGCTGCAGCTCAGCGCTGCGCTTGGGACGGGGGATGGCCAGGATGCACGGGACAGGGAAGCGTCCCGTCACATAGACGGGGCGCGTGGGCAGGTGGGTTACCTGAAACACAGGCTCCATCTGTGCAGCTTGGTGTTGTGCGCCAGCCGTTGCTTTTTGAGGATATTTGAACAAGTGTGCTTCTGGAAAATTGGCCTTTCCACATGTGAACTTGTTCTGTGTGAATTGACTGGATCGGTTTATCTAGAGGATCGTGGATACACGCTGTCCGTCACCCACGCAGTTGCTCAGCTGTGCTGCATCGCATCTGGTACGATGTTGTTTTTAGTGGAAGAACTGTATGGAGCTTTTACCTGAGGGCTGCACAGAGAGACAACATGTGGCCAGAGGGGGTGGGCGCGGTGCCTGGGGTCCGTGCAGCAAGCAGCCTCAGGTGAACAGAGTGTGCTAGGCTGCAAATGTGCCCCTGTCTGGGGCCCATGTACCGCGGTCGCTAGGGGGCTAATGACATGGGAGAGGGGATTCGTAATGGGTTGTGAGTTAACAGTAGGCATCGTTATTATTGTTCTCTCTTTGTGTGTGTGTGTGTGTGTGTGTGTGTGTGTGTGTGTGTGTGTGTGTGTGTGTGTGTGTGTGTGTGTGTGTGTGTGTGTGTGTGTGTGTGCGTGCACTACAGAGCTATGGGGGCACAAACACTAGATTGCCTTTTATTTCACACAAGGATACGCAAGCAATCCATTTGACTCACACGCAAATGGTTCATTTTCAATCACACACATACACAAAATACACTGTATCTCGCTTAACTGTCTGTACTTTTCACATCGACTTATTTGTGAAATATATATATGTGTAGAAGGCAGTGGGCCTGTGATCTTGTGCTGGCGGCTGATTCTCTCTACACATGGTCATGTGAGGTGGATGACAGAACAGACCGGAGTGCTGACGACCTGAGGAATCCTGCAGGGTCAGCGTCTGGTGTGTCCCACTCAGCGGGAGCTGTGGTTCTGACTGAAACAGGCCTGGTGCAGTATTAAACAGATAATGGTTATTTCACCTTTCTGTAACCTGGTGAGTCCTAACTGTGCGGTAAGACACAGTGAGTGCCAATGACTCTCCTTGAGTCTGAGTCTGGAACAAAGGAGGTTGGTGTGACCACCTGGAATCAGGCCCACCTCTTCCCGGTGATTCGGATGTAGGTCGAACCTCTAGGAAGTCTAGGAAGCTTGTTCTGTTGAGAGGAAAGTGTGTGATTTGGTGAATCAAACTCGCTTCTGACTCCAGCCATCTGCTACCACAGCGGCGTAGGGAAAGCGCAGTTGACTCACAGCGCTGGAAGTTTGGATCGTGCTGCTACTCCTAGTTTTCATCCCACCTCCTCTTCCCCAGGCGTGGTCATCTCAAGACGCAACGCCTCGAGCTGGGTGCTTCAAATATGCTTCATTGGAGAGAGAGGAGGAGGGACTTCAGAGGGATGAGGTTTGGAGGCAACAGGGGGGAGGGACTTCAGAGGGATGAGGTTTAGAGGCAACAGGGGGGAGGGACTTCAGAGGGATGAGGTTTAGAGCTGATAGAGAGAGAGGGTGGGACTTCAGAGGGATGTGGTTTTGAGGAGAGAGAGGGGGAGGGACTTCAGAGGGATGAGATTTAGAGGAGAGAGAGGGCGGGGCTTCAGAGGGATGAGGTTTAGAGGAGAGAGAGGGGGAGGGACTTCAGAGGGATGAGGTTTAGAGCTGACAGAGAGAGGGCGGGACTTCAGAGGGATGAGGTTTAAAGGAGAGAGAGAGGGGGAGGGACTTCAGAGGGATGAGATTTAGAGGAGAGGGAGGGCGGGGCTTCAGAGGGATGAGGTTTAGAGGAGAGAGAGGGGGAGGGACTTCAGAAGGATGAGGTTCAGAGGAGAGAGAGGGGGAGGGACTTCGGAGGTGGCAATATCCATTTATGTTGCACGTTCCGGATATTGCTTTGACAAATTCTTTGAGCAAAATGAATATGAAATCTGAATATGTATTCTCTTTGACATTATTGTAGCCCTTCTTGTCATGTTCTTCTACACCTCGCTCTGGGGACACAGCTCATGGGAAGTAAGGGAACGTTGATTGCGTTGCGGGAGACCGAGATAACCCTACAATTCACGAGCATCTGTCAGCCTACTTCCTGGTGGTATTTCCACAGCGATGGAGTGATCCTCAGTGTCGTCGGATCTGATGTCATGTTCTTCTACACCTCGCTCTGGGGACACAGCTCATGGGAAGTAAGGGAACGTTGATTGCGTTGCGGGAGACCGAGATAACCCTACAATTCACGAGCATCTGTCAGCCTACTTCCTGGTGGTATTTCCACAGCGATGGAGTGATCCTCAGTGTCGTCGGATCTGATGAAATGTTTGCAGTGAGAGTGTACACACTGTCTGGCAGGGAGACGAGTGATGTGGGCACCCACACACCCACACACACACACACACACACACACATACACATACACATACACATACACACACACACACTCCCATCACCAGCACATCATCTGTCTTCTGCCTTGTCTTTTTTGCTTTTCTCTTCCCGGACCTCTTAATTTTTTCATGTCCTGAGAGATGTGAAAGCCCCGCTTGTCTCACTCCCTCTCTGTCTCTCTTTCTGACGGATAGGACTCTTTAAAAGTATTCCTCCTTTTATCATCGGTGGGTCTGTGTTGCAGTGTGTTCCAGTAGGGAACAGAATTTGTGGGAGACGGCTTGGGGTACTCTGCACTGCGTCGCTCTGGTTCTTGATAATGTTGAAGCAAAACAAGCTGCCGTTGGTGATTCAGACCGACTTCAGGGCTTGTACGAAATGAATGTTTGACCTATCTTTAGTGTTGTTATGTTTTGTGAAACCATGCTTTTGGCATTTCTTTGTATATCCATGCAACATTTAAAATAACCAGATTAAGGGTAAAATCCTGAACGCTGCCTCTGCAACGAGTGCAGGTCAATTATTTGTTAATATGCAGACTGCATGGGCATTCAACATACTCACTTTACACACAAGCAACAACACAGCAAAGGATCATTTGGTTTATGAAGTGAGATTAGGGGGATGATGCAAGATAAATGCAAGAACCTTAGCATGTGAGCTTTACAATAAGGGTACATTAATAAACCTTTAATTAACATTCATTTATGCAGTAATAAGCATTAACTAACAGTAAATTAACAGTTAACTAATGGTCAAGTAATCATTTACTAATGGTCTAGTAATAATTTACTAATGGTAATTTTCTTAATGGTGTTCATGTTAACTCAAGTCATGGAGTTATTAATGCATACAATATGCATACAATATTTAATAAAAAACTCTTAATGCAGGTTAAGAACTGTTTCCCTGCATTAAAAGGCCAGCATACAAACTTGAGAAAAACCAAACACTGAAACACTGCGCGTATCCAAGGGGAGATTAATGAGCCAATTAGCACAGGTGAATTAATTAACTTAACTGAAAATGACTTACAACTAAATACTGAGCAGACGCCCCTAATGGCAGAACATAACTTAAACTGTGACGTGTATTCCTCCCAGGCAGAACCAGGTCTGCCTCAAAGCATAAAACACCCGCCATCAAAACATGGCTCCTGGTTGACCTTTACTCGTTTGCTATTCCCTTCAGATCCGTTATTGAGGTACCCTCTCCCCGCCTCACCTAGAATGCATCTGTGCGGTGCTTTGAACCGGGACCGCTGCTTTGACCTGACTTTCCCTTTTGATTTGTTTTGTTTTGCACCGGGTCACACCACAACAAACCGGGACGCAGCGCCGGGACCAAGTGATCTTCCTCTCACTGCATGTGTATGTGTGTATTTATCTTTGCGTGCGCGCGCGCGTGTGTGTGTGTGTGTGTCAAGGGTGTGTGTGTTTGAGTGTTTGTGTGTTAAACTGAAAGACAAAGTCAAAGTGGTTTGCGTAGATACATTATAGAGATTGCTAGAGACATAAAGGTAATGTCTCTCTCTGCCTTTGATGAGGGATTTAGTTTTTTTGTGTATGTCTGTGTGTTTGTGTGAGAGAGAGAGAGAATGTGACTGAGTGCATTTGTGACCTCGGCCAATATGAACTAATAACTAAGTTCTTGCTCTCTTCGCACTTGGTGAATCTGGTTGGAAGTAAAGCAAAAACATCTCCTTTGAGAAATGCCTTCCGCCACGTTAACTCTTTAGCAGTGGGTTTCAATGGGCTTGAAGCCCAGCTGATCTTCAGCGAGAAGCTGAAGGTAACCTTGAGAGCAAGGAGTCTATAATTTTTTTATAATAAAGAGAAAAAATAACATAAATAAACCATTTATACTAACCACATCGATAACCCTTCCTCTTACAGTCCCCTAATGACTAAGTATTTACCCGGTAAATATATGGTAAATCATAGATATTATTGGGTAATTACCACTGGTCATAGGAATGGTAAATACAGAGGAACTACAGCTGAAGTACTAAGAAAAACCTCCACTATTACCCATCAACTCAACTAAGTACTGTGTAGTTGTAACTGTTATAGTAATAACTCAGATATAATTGTGTACTTCCTAGGAAAGTAGGCAACCAATTCTTAGACACAACACTTCTATTGCCCATCAATTCAAGTTACAATTGTGGTTATCCAAGGTTTATGTTGGTAACAGCCCAAGTTTAATTATATACTATCTAGAAATTAACATAGTACTTTCCAATAAATTACTTTTTCTTACATAGTTATTGTTCAGAGCTACACCCATTTATAAAAGGTTTATTCGATTTACCTCAGAAACTACGGAATTGTTTTTATTTAAGGTGAAAAATGACAGCAATACTTACCTGGTAACAACTTCTGCAGGCACAGTTTTCCTCTTGTGTCATGGTACATCTTCTTAAATACTGGGTAAAAACTAAAAGCCTTGTTTGTTTCCATGTTATTACCATGTTCTTACCATATCTTTTGTATTAGATAATTCCATTGTCCATGCAGTTAACTGGAACTTGTACCATATATGTTCTGCAACGTTACTAAGTAAATCATGGCAATTTACCCAGTAAGTAAGCTGAAAATGTACTGTAAAAGGAAGCCTTTTTTTCTTTCGATGGTATAACCAGGCTATTACCAAAAAATGTGTAACTGGTCATTCCCTTTTCCATGCAATCAACACAAACTTGTACCATAGATGTTCTGCAACGTTATTAAGTAAAACATTACAATTTACCCAGTAATTAAGCTGAAGCTGTACTGTAAAAGGAAGCGTTGTTTGTTTCCATTGTATTACCAGGCTCTTACCATATAATTTGTAACTGGTTATTCCATTTTCAATGCAATCAACACAAACTTGTACCATATATGTTCTGCAACGTTACTAAGTTAAACTTGACAATTTGTCCAGTAAGTAAGCTGAAACTGTACTGTAAAAGGAAGTCTTGTTTGTTTCCATTATATTACCAGGCTCTTACCAAATAATTTTTAACTTGTTATTCCCTTTTCCATGCAATCAACACAAACGTGTACCATATATTTTCTGCAACGTCGTTCACCAGTAGCTAGGCACTCTAATTTTAGTTTAAAACCCCAAACCACTGTTGACGAAAGGCATATTAAAATGAAACAAAAACAAAGGCTTGACTTTCAAACAATGCATTTCTCCCAAACAGGCACTGAACACTGAAAGAAATCTGACAAACAAAAGAGCCGTCCACACTCAATTTAAATGTTACTGATGGTGTTTTGATAAAACACATGACCAAAATGCAGAATGCTTTAACCACTACAATTTGAATGGCGAATGTCATGCAGCAATCTGCCTAGGGGACCATCTTCGTGGTCATTCGCCAACCATTGCGTCCACTGGATGAATGAGAGATGGCTCTTTAGTGTCCTCTCTGTGTGGTTTCCCCGCAGTCTCCACACCTTGTAGGCTGACCAAGCCCTGACCAATTCCCTCCAAATCTCCCCTTCCATTCTGTAATAAAGTATTAGAAGGCAAGAAAATAAACATTAGGACTGTCAATTAATGAACCTTTCTAGAACATGTTAAACTCAAAGATTATTTTGTTTGCCAGTTAAGAAAGGATGCGGGTCCTCTGGCCATAGAGTGGCGAAGTCACGCCCCTTCCGGTAGACCCCATGGGACCTATGAGATCGAAAAATATGAATGAGTTTCAATGGAGAGAAAGTAACTCTTTTCTGGTCCCAGTCTTTATGTGTCCCGGATTACACATATGTTGTTTGTGGATTTTAAATGATAATTTTTCATCCAAAGAAAACATTTTCGTGAAGAAGTTTGAGCTGTCACCCCGCCGGAGCTGCCGCCGAAGGGAAGTCGGGAGGAGGAGACATGGTGTAGAAAGGGATTGTACTCCCGGAGCTGAGCTGCCGGACTGCCGCCGAGCTACCCCAGCCGGAGCTGCTCGTCCACCGGAGCTGCTAGTCCCGTGGAGCTTCCACCTAGCTTCGGCCCCAGTTCAGCTCCCGGAGTACAATCCTTTTCTTCTCCATGTCGCGGTTCATGGACTTCAGAGAGTCAATGCCAAAGTTCCTTCCCCCCAATTCTTCTCAACCATGGCCGAGATATCCCCCACTACGAGTCTTTACTTGTGGAAGTACCAGAGACGTCAGACACAGTCTTTATTATTCATAATATCATCCGAGGCTCACAAATCTTTTGGCCGTGATATTAGATAGATTATATAAATACCCGTATATAATATTATTATGTTATATTATATTATGTAGATATAGAGCTCCAGGAGTCAGCAAACGGCAACAATCCCTTCTCCTCCATGCTGTGGTTCAGTCTGACAGCTCATTGGTCAATGGGCAGCAGCTAATTTGCATCGATGCTACAGACAACAGAAACAGCGCATTCTGAAGGGACTGAAACAGAGGGGAATAGCGGTAGACAATATATTTTTTCCTAAAAGCTATTTCCAGCAAACAGCTTCAAAAACATGTTTTCTGGAACTCAAATACTATGTTTACTTGTTGGGAAAACACCATAATATTTTCTTCTTAAAGGACCCTTTAAGGCCCTTTAGCATGTCACCGATTTTTTTTCTACCGACAGGCTTGAAGAAAAAACTATTGGGAGTCACACCTATCTTAGAATAAAAATCCGGAATGTGTTCAGGCCCGTACAATCTTGGGCTGAGTGGTAGCTTCTCCACAAGTTTATGGGCAACTGAGGTAAAATAAGTGTTAAAGTGATTGGCTATATCCTCCTTCTTATTTACCTCTTTTCCATCAATGGAGAGAGTAATACAAGAACTGGTAGTGCTTTTTGTCTTAGATAAGCATCCTAGATTTCCTAGACATTCCTAGACAGTCACATTCAACTGACTCATGTCTACTGTACCTAACTGACTTCATAAGGGGCGAAACAGATGTCGGCAAACTATGTGGCATGATCCTAATTGACTTACAGAACGCCTTTGATACGGTCGATCATAGCCTACTGTACAACAAGTTGTCAGCCTTGGGCATGTGCCCATTCCGCCTTAAGATGGTTTGTTTCCTACCTCTCGGGTAGATCCCAAAAGACTGAATTCCAAGGTCATATATCCAAGGTACAACTGGTAACTTGTGGAGTTCCACAAGGGAGCGTCTTGGGGCCATTACTGTTTTTAAACTACATCAATGAGCTGCATGCCATTTCGGAAGAGGAATTCAGTAAGATCAGGATCTGGCTATTAGACAGTAAATTATCTCTTCATGTGGCCAAAACTGAATTCAGTGTTTGTTTGGCTCTAAGCCAAGACTGCACAAGAAAGAGTTTTCCAGTATCAGCCTTGGTGGGCAGCTCTTTCCTGCCAAGCCCTCAGTAACTATTTAGGATGCTGTTTAGACAGCAACCTATATGGGGGGAGCATGGCTTCAAAGGTCATGAGCAAGGTAAATGGCCGATCCAGATTCCTAGCTAGGAAAGCTCCATTCCTTAATGCAGTTAGCCTCAGACTGCTAGCTAATTTACTGGTTTTATGCTGCTTTGATTACGGCCTTGGCTCATGGTATGGTGGTCTTACTATGGACCTAAAAGACAAACTGCAAGTTTCTCAGAATAGGTTAGTCAGGGTAGTGCTGGGGCTCACATCAAGGGATCATGTGGGTAAGCTCCAGTTCCAACACCTGGGCTGGCTCCCCCTGGAGGCTAGGGCAGTTCAACTCCAGCTCAGGGTGGTCCATAATGTTTGCAATCACAAGTCACCGGCATACCTTAATAATCACTTTATTAACGGCGTTCCTTTTTTATCGCGCGATTAATGCTCTTTTGGCTTGGCAAACGTTGTAGTTTTTTCACTTGCTGTCTAGCAACAACTAGTCACATTAGAAAAACGACAACACCATTCCGGATCTAGCTACTGGAAACAAAACAACAAGCATGCAGCAAGAACTTGGGGAAAGCAAGGATAGGGAGCTGTTGTGCTGATCTTTTCTCCACAGTTTGTTTGCAACTTAAGGAAACTTGAATCAACAACAAGGGTTTAGCCTAGGCAAGATCATATCTTGTTATTTTCTGTTTTCGATAAAGATACATATTTCTGCTTACAGTGCCTGATGGAACAGTACCCTTACCAAATCCTACAAGCTTAGAAGCAATTGCATTTGTGGAATTCAATACGAGGGCAGTGTCATGCCCGTCAGCGTCCAAGCTGACGCTTCTGTATTCAACATCAACTATTACAAATATGTCATAATTTTAGCAATGAAAACAACAGATAAAGAGGTAGAACGTTCACGAAGTTAAAGAAAGAAAATGCACAGTGTGAGAACAGTAACACTGTGCTTCCCACCGAATGTGGTTATTGGGTTACGGGCCAAACCGGATTGTCTTTGTTTCTCGTCTTAGACTCCACCATTGTTTTTGTAATCTGGTTGGGAGGACGCAGGAGCTCTCTGTCTCACCCTCCCTTCACCTCTTTAGCTCTGCTCCGCATGGGGCCAGACTTAGATATGCCCTCTTCTCCCCAGTCTCTCTCTCTATCTTGTCTCTTTGTGGATTTCCTTTTGTTCTGCTGCTCATCAGCCAGGCTCACTGAGTGTATTATATATATATATTGTATATATTTATTATATATACTTCTAGTGTTCTATTTCTATATTATACATGACGGAAATACCCCTGAGCCACTGTGGTAGATATGCGGTTTTCCCACCCCCAGTATGGGAGGGTGTTGTCAGAAGAAGACAGAAACACTTACATTTGGAAAATGCCCCCAAAAATGTAATGGAATTGGATTGAATTGAATCTCAATTTATATTAAGACAGAAATTGCATGTGATAATACACAATAAATACATAAGGTGTGTGTGTGTGTGTGTGAATGTGGCTATATCGGTGGATGTGATATTGTGTAACTGTAACCACAAGCCTTGTAAATAATACTACTGTTATAATGTATTTTCACATGAAAACACATTTTCCATCGTGTTCTGTCCTAGATGACTGCCGGCTGTGGCTTTAATGGGGAAGGTAACTTGGCCTACGAGCTCCTTCCTTCTATCTGTGACTTTGGTCAGGTTGGCATGGAAATGGACATCAGCCTGGTTTTAGTACATTGCAGCATCTGAGAAGGAAAATATAAAATATGAAACGTCTTACCATGCAACCTCAGTGATGTTTATGCAACAAAATGAAATGAACGGAGGTCATTTTGATAAAAAGACAAAGTATGTTTGATATTCTCTATCTCTCTCTCTTTCTGCAGGTCTTCACTGACATGCCCCCATTGCCTTAAACAGAGCAACACCTTCGACCCATTCTCCTGTATCTCCCTGCCCATCCCCCTACGCCAGACCAGGTATCTATAACTTGTGTTGTTATTATAAGTAGTAATACGTTGCGATATGTTATATAATGGAATATCTTGTTGTGTTTTATGTTGTGGTATGTTGTTAAATGTTGACTTTGTTTTATTGGTTTAATCTGTGTTTACCTCTCTGAAGCACGTCGATAGGGTAAACAAATGTCAGTATGTTCTCCATCTCTACAGATTTCTGTTTATTTATTGTCACTGCAGCATTTTGTAACGGTGTAGTGGCCCCGAACACATGAACAAGGCAGGGAATGTTCTAGACAGAAGATACACTGAATACACAAAAATGATAATGCAAGGCAGCTTATAAATCAATAATAGAATAAATAAGTGTTAAGTGTGGAATGGGGTTGTACATGTCTTTACATGTAAGTGAATGAGCACACCAACATTCACACACACAGACATGCTTTTGCCAAGCAGCAAACACGATGCAAGATTTGAATAGACCATCCACACTCACACATACACACACACACACACACACACACACACACAAACACAAACCTGCTTTCTCTCAGTGCAGTAGTCTATCAGCCTGGCTGAAGGACGGGCAGCATCAGGGAGTTCAGCAGGCCGTGTGGTAGCCAGGCCTGGCTGGCTGAGATAGTGAGGAGAAACACACCACACCAGATCAGTGGGGCTACATCTTATGAACAAATGAAAAAGCAACAGTCTTGCACAGTCTTGGAACGTTATTGACCTATCATGATCAAGATTTTAACTATGCTTAAGATGTAGGCAACGAGAATGCCTTGTCTCGGAGAAAAAATAAGTGCCTTTCACCCATTTCTCATTAAGTAGCTGTAGCTGTTTTTCTCGTTGAAGAACAGCCTTCTAAATGTATGGTTAAGTCAGCTCACAGAAGTGATTTTGGATTGGATTCCTGATGCGATAAACGTTGAAAAGCGTTGAATAAGATATTATTATTTAAGATAAGAAAAAAGCACAAGCTAGCAACCAAACCACTTTAGTAACACACTTAAGCAATATCTATCAAGCAACAATTAAATAATAGCTGATTAAAATACAAATAATACACATACTGCATACAAATACAGTTTCTCATTCAGTGTGGGAAGGTCCACTGCATTAGATACCCAAGTAAGAATTCTACAATCTATTTACCCCCCGGGTGATGTTATCTGTGGAGAAGACCAGCTATATTTTCTTGGTACCTCGTGGTACACACCTAAATCACGCATGCACACATGTTGACCTTGGTATTGATCACACCTCCCAAACATTGAAGTATTGGCACATTGGCGTGCTTCAGTGGTGAAACATCTGCACACACACACGCACACACACACACACGCACGCACGCACGCACGCACGCACGCACGCACGCACGCACGCGCGCGCGCGCGCGCACACACACAGTTTGTATAATATACAATACAAAAATGTAAATGAAAACTATTTTGACCTTGTTTTCCTTGCTCTCTTTCTCTCGATCTCTGTCTTTGTTTAACCCATGATCCCTCGATCCTTCCCTTATTGCTTCTCTCTCTCTCCTCCCCCTCCTTCTTTCTTTCATTCTCTCTTTCTTGCTTTCATTCTCTTTCTTTCTTTCATTCTCTCTCTCCGCTCTCTTTCTTTCTCTCTCTCTCTACCTCTCACTTCCCTTTATTAGTCTGTGGTGATAAAGCTGTTTATGGTGGGATGAATCTCTCTGTAATCTCTGACCTCAAACAAGGACTATAATTCTTGCATGTGTATGTATGTGTGTATAATGTGTATATATATATGTATGTATATATGGTGTTGTATATATATTTATATTGTCCTTAAATTTGTTATTTGTATATTTTGTTTTTCTTAGGTTGTATCTTTTATCTTTTGTGTATGTGTGTGTATTTATGTTGTATGTATATATATATATATATGTATATGTGTGTGTGTATGTATATGTATATATGGATATGGATATATATATGTTATATTTTATATTATATTTTATTCTTAATATTTATTTATTTGTGTATGTATATCTGGAGTTCGTGACAAAAATTATTTCCCTCTGGGATTATTAAAGTATTTATCTATCTATCTATCTATCTATCTATCTATCTATCTATCTATCTATCTATCTATCTATCTATGATGTGATTGGCTTCACTGACCTGCAGAACATCCATGTTATGTCCTAAATGTCATGTATTAATCTAACTAACTCTCTCTCTCTCCCTCTTTCTCGCCATCTCTCTTGTTCTCTCTTTTTCCATCTCCCCCTCTCTCTCTCTCGCTCTCACTCACTCTCGCTCTCGCTCTCGCTCTCTCTCTCAGGCCGCTGTGTGTGACCCTAGTGTTCAGCGCCAAGGGCCAGCGATACCTGCGGGTGGGTCTGGCCGTGCCTCTGATGGGTACCCTGAGGTGCCTGAGAGCCATGGTGGCAGAGGAGGGCAAACTCCGCCCAGACCAGGTATTTTAGATTAGATTAGATTCAACTTTATTGTCATTGCACAAGTAAGGACAACCAGTACAACAAAATGCAGTTTAGCATCTAACCAGTAGTGCAATCAATAAAACGTTTTTGTTAAAGCAGCGCTATAAGAATAATAATAATAATAATACTACCCTCCCAACAGACATCAGTTTATTTATGTCAATGAGTGTGTAGGTAAAGGTTGGCAGGTCTGCTGTCTCCATGAATAGCATGGCAACAGGCGATCATAGAGCTCCAAAAAACATGAGAGAGAGAGAGAGAGAGAGAGAGAGAGAGAGAGAGAGAGAGAGAGAGAGAGAGAGAGAGAGAGAGAGAGAGAGAGAGAGAGAGAGAGAGAGAGAGAGAGAGAGAGAGAGAGAGAGAGAGAGAGAGAGAGAGAGAGAGAGAGAGGTTGTGAGAGACAGAAAAGCAAGAGAGTAGTTGTGTGATCATGGATCGGATCGGTGAGCGACAAATAAGAGAGAGGGGTTGTGTGTGTGTTTGTCTGGGTGGGTGAGCGAACGAAGCAAGAGAGGGGTTGTGTGTGTGTGTGTGTGTGTGTGTGTGTGTGTGTGTCTGTGCTTGAGAGACAGAGCAGAGGGGGAGAGATGCCGTTATTATCTCCAGCTCGGAGCTTTAAGAAGCGCCCCCCCTGCTGAGCGAGGAATGGGGCTGATGTTGTTTGTCCTCCGTGCCGACGCCTGCCCAAGCCCCCCTCCGTCTGTCTGCTAACACCACCCCTGACTGACTGGCAGGAGAGGCTCCACCTGCGCTGATTCATTCCTCCACCTCTGAGCCGTCTCCCGACCTGTCACTGGCTCGCTGTGTTTGTTGTTTTCTTGCTCCGGTTTTGTGACGGTGACAAAGCAAGCGAGTGAGATGAAGTGACATGCAACATTTTTTTCAGTGAGTTGACGCAGGCATGCTTGAATATATCAACTTTAAAACAATAATATGAATAATAATGATAGTAATAAATGTAACTTGTAGAATTCACTTTATATTAGAGATAAGCGGAGATATATTTCTACGTTTGGCTATCTTACCCATATTCCGATGACTTGCATGAGGGGGATTTGCTTGGTTAGCCTCTGCTTTCCATGAGACACTTCTATAAATTATCATTTCCAATGTGTTCGGAATAGTGGCTTGTTCAAAAGGCGTGCCAGTAGCAACACCACAAGATTGTCGTGTCTATAAACATGGTAAACACACAATATTTTTGGCTGTCCTTATCAGGCTGTCTGTGATGCGCCGCTGACAGGATACCCTCCAAGGAGACTTTCCAGCAAGAAGCAGCTCCTTCTAGTTGAAAAGCCTTTCTAGAAAGACGCTGGTGTGTTCACTACCGCTCCTCTTCGTTTATGAGACGGGGTGGGACGCCTTAAACTAGAACCTTGAGGAACATCCTCCGCTTGGAGCTTATGGTGAAAAACAAAGTGAAACAAAAAGATACAAATATAAATGATAAGAGGCAAGGGACCACACAAGTCTATCATACAACTCAACATGGTGGAAAACTAAGGCTTGATGGCAAAAAATAAATGGCAAAAAATAAATTGATAGTGCTCTATTCCTGTTGCCAGGACCTGACTGCTGCCAGGCTCCGGCGGGGCCACAGTGGTAGCATTGATGAGGACAGAGGGAGCTGTGATCACGCAGGCCACCCAAAAATAGTCAATGTAATGAATCCCTTTTATTTGAGAAGGGAACTTTTGGTCACAGACGAGGAAGTACGTTCAACTTCCCCCGGCTTGAGGCGAATTGGCTATCTTCTAGTCAAAGTCAACATTCGGGTTGAGAAACATTTGTTCCACTTGAGGGGTAAATAAAGTTGCTCTTTGCAATCGAAGCGACGTGTGTATTTGGTGCGATAAGCTTCATTCTTATAATGTCATTCCTGTGACTTTCCAAACAAGCACATTAATGGGAGTTGAGCTCTTCCTTCTCTCACATTTTTATCCTCTCTCTCACTCTTATTTTTATTGTTCAACTTAATGAATTACTCAATTATTTTAAAAGCCATCACCCTCATCACCATCATCGTTGACTCCGCCCCCTCCTCCAGGTCATCCTATCAGAGCTCTACACCACCGGCTTCCAGCGGAGCTTCTCGGATGAAGACGACCTCACGTCCATCACCGATAGCGACGTGGTGTACGCATTCCAGGCCCCTCCCCTTCACAGCCGGGAAGCCCCTGCACCAATCTCAGGTAAACATGAAGACCATGGACCGCTTTCTTTTCCCCCCCATTACAAATGTTTTGAATTCTGCGACCCACTGAAAAGTGTGACCCCAGGGGGAGCTGTTCACATTTTCTGCAACATGCACGAGATTGAAGCGTAGACAGGCATGAAGTCTTCACGTGCGGAAACATGCACGAGCTTAAAACTTAACGTTTGCATCGTCATCGATCACTCGGATTGGGGGTACCAGGCGCACGTTAAGTGGCTGGAGCAAAACGGTTGATATGCCTCTGTGGTGGCATAACAAGAGCGCAACGAGCGTGCAGAGCCAACACTATTCCGCACTGATTGACATGATACAGATATGAGGATGACAAATTAAAAGCAGGTTGCTGTCGGGCGCCTCTTCCCGAGGCCCGCCGTGCTTCCACTGGAACTACAAGTTGCTGCCGCTTCAGTTGCCCAATACATTCGGCTCTGTGCTTTCGTTCCACAGTCGGCAGCGGGCTTCAGATCTCCCCAGCATCACACCAAACGTAGGCAAAGCGACCTCGGATCGCCCCAAATTGGTGCCCTAATAAATTGGGCTCCTTAAACCACTACAATCACCCTTACTGTGCGTTCACACCAAACGCGACGGGGCGACAGGATCCCATACAAAGTGAACGTATAGACGCGTATCGGGCGAATTTTTCGCGAGACAAAACCGGCGACAAGTATTGATTTGTCGCGCTACACTTTCGCTGTGCACAGGCGAGCGCGTTCACGAGGATTTGTGGCGAGACAAATTCGCTCCAGTTGAAATATTTCAACTTTGACGCGAATTTCGCGTGATGACAGCCAATCAGTGTTCAACAGCGTGGCCACTGAGTCACATGTGTAACGTAACAGCCAATCAGCGTTCAGCCGTCAAACTCAGTGCAGTGCAGTCCGGGGTGAACTGCAGCATGGAGGAGAAAGTGAATGTTGCCGTTTGCGACTCCCGGAGCTTTATATATAATAGTATATGATATAATATTGGTATATATAATATCATGGCCAAAAGCTCTGTGCTCCGGATGGCCGTAGCGTGGGGAGCTCTCATAGGGATTGGGCTTCTCGGGTTTGTTTACCGGCGTTGCTATGTTTCCGGTCTTGTGTGTTCCAACGGTTTATTAGGTAGGCCTATCTACAACGCGAACGGGCGACAAATGTCGCGTTTGGTGTGAACGTACAGTAATGCGCCTAACATGCTGCTTTAGCGCGTGTAACGCATCTACGCGCCATAACCAATAGTTCCCTATGCAAAAATGCAACTTTTGTACTGATAAATAACACTGATACTGACGGTTAACTAGCTTTTATAGCCAAGCTGGCAAGCTAGTAATAAAATACAAATTGGGGAAAGATTTTATTTGAAATGTGACATAATCATGACACTTAGCATGTTTGCAACTAATGCTAAATTCCAAGCTCCCTGCTTTATCGAGCATTTCACCTCCAGCTTCTTTATTCGATGCTCGTAATCTATCAGTTATTTTGGAGCATTTCGCTACATACTTTTTTATTTTTTATTATTTCTCCTTTCTTCTTTCTCTTTTTGCTGTCCATCACTTTCAACACAATGAAAGTAGAATAGAATGTGGATAGTAGGGGTGTGACGATATACTCAGCTCACGAGACAAGACACGAGACACGATATTCGGTTCACGAGAACGAGACGAGACGAGATTTTAAGAAAACTACAATGACAAAATATATGACTGGACCAACAGACTTTTATTTAACCGAGTTGCACATGCATTTTGAAATGTTTTATTATAACTCTTTACATGCATTAAATTGAAACTAAAACTAAAATTTATATAAGTTGAAGTAAAATAAATTAAATTAAATTATTCTATTTTTTTCAATTGCGAACAATATTATCTGCAAAACCAAATCAAAGTTCTACTCCGTCAATACAGAGTGCAAATAGTGCAAACAGAGTCTGACCAAGTATGTCACTTACAACTTGGTATTGTCCGTGTCTTATCAGTCACTCTACTGCCATTCATCATTTCCGCCGGGTACCCAAAATGCTGCCAAACAAATTATTTAAAAGTGGCGGGGGCATCTTCGACGGTAATACGGGTATTTTCCAACGTCATTCTGACTGCCTATGGCTGCTTCCCCTGCTTCCCCTCCTTCTCCTCCTCTTCTTCTTTTCCTTCTCCTTCGTTAGGTTCTGGCAGCCTAGACGTAGCAAAGGCGCATTAATGCCCCTACAGGCCACAAATAGAAGTTTGGATAGCTCACAAATCTCGCGAGACAGATTTTTAATGCGACGGGTAATATCGTTGAGTTTAATCTCGCGAGATCTCGTGGCACGAGATCTCGTCACACCCCTAGTGGATAGCCTAATGGCCCACCAAACGCGTGTCAACTCGTGTCAAGATGCTGCAAGATGTGCTAATTTGCATAGAGTTTACTTTTGTCCCTCCCCTTTACACGCGCCGCGATTACGCGCCCGCATGTGAGCCTTCCCAGAATCCCTTGCCCACTGCTTCGAGCCCGCATCCAATAAAAAAGTGAACGGGAGGTGAGTGCCACACTCAAGACCACTCGTTTGGTGTGGCCGAGCCTTAAGCCTTATTTAAATATAAGTCGTATTTGAAACATTACCTTGCCTTGTGCCAGGTTATCGGCATAGAATTTGATGTTGTCGCCACACAAACTGCAGAAGGCCTTTTCAGAGTGCAGGTTGAATCCAGGAAAAGAAAAATGGGCTTGCATTGTTATCTGTAATATAACCTGGAACGGCACTTTCCAATTCTACATGTGTACCAATAATAGGCCTCGGTTACATTTATCTTTTCAATGCAACTGTTTTGATGCAATGTGCCAGATTGTTCAGGGGTCTGATGTTCACATTTGACACCTGAATGCGAACTCTGTGGCCGATTCTGTGTTTGGATTTCACCTTCCCACAAAAATAAAAACCAAAACTGAAAGTCCAATGTATAACAGCATCGCGCTGCTGTGGTGGTGCAATCAAAATACATCTCACACCCCTACAGAACTTTATGCAGTTCGAAGGTTGTTTTTCTAAAACTGAGAAATATATTGTATGTTCAACAGATATTCGGTCTCTCAAATAGCACTGTAACGGTAATAAACGGTGTGGAGCCGTGTTTACCTGCCGAGGGGACGGGGGAGAAGTCCGGGCGAGGCTGGGTGTAGTTGCCTCCATCTCCTCCGCTGTTTCTATATTTTTCTATATTTCTTAAATCAGTGTAGGATATCGTCGCTGTCCGATGAAACTCGCGTACATCCAAAACGGTTACTTTTCAGGAAATGAAAAAAACACCCTAATTTCAAAGCAGTTGAACGTAGCGTTGTCATACTTGGTACGTCATCTTTAAATGTAGTCGTAATATTGCCAGTGTGATGGTATAGTTCACATTTTACCAAAATCGAGTTTAAATGGACATACGTGCATATTTTACAGTAACGGTGGTCGATACGCGTTCTTCCGATCATGAATGGGCAAGTCGCGTTTCATACTGACAGATGAATAGGCTACGCTAAGTTTATTAATTGCCTACGTCCAACCTAAGGCTATTTAATAAACTGAGCATAACCTATTAATCTTGTCAGTATGAAAATCAGTGTACTGATTCATTGTCCCTTCATAATTATGTCTCCTGCTAACTATGAAGTGATAATGAATCAGTACACTAACAAGCTATACAGAGGTTGTAACGTTAGACCTACCGTAATTGTGTCACTCCTCGCTCGTCCACTCACTCGCTGACGTCAATCACTCACACACACACACACACACACACACACACACACACACACACACACACACACACACACACATACGCACACTGCCATTCTCTCGCACACACATACGCTACTCGTAACACTATGCCTCGTTATGAAGGTCGGAATGAAGCGGCCACCGATTATTGACAGGATGGGTACTTTATTCTACCGGAATCGTTCGCTTATTCACTAGACAGTGTCTAGTGAAGAAGCGAACGATTCCGTTCACGATTCCGGCAGACCAACTGCCGGTCAAATCACACAAAACAATAGAGACAGGGATCACACAAGCAACAGGGATCACACAAGGCCCACTCTGGATAAATGTCGTTCATATCGCATATGAGGACTTTGACGGCTGTGGAGAAATGAAATCCTCCGTATCCACGGAGAGCTGTCATCACAGAGAGGGCATCTCTTCGCAAACTTACGGCATCAATAAGAGGGGGCGGTGTCAGCAGACTATTATTTAGACAAATTAGCAAATTTCAATCTGACAATTTTACCAGAGAGTTAGAAAGGGCGTATATCGTGCTTCTGCCTTCTCACACCGCGAGACAGGTTCGTGGCTTTGAGTGTCGTGATTTCGGTTTCGATACGCGTTACAGCTTGCCTGGTTCTACCAGACTCTCGTACTCTTCACTTCATTTCATTTCATTTGTACAGAGAGTACTGAAAGGAAATTCAAATTGAGCGGAAGTACTTAGGCGGGCGGAGCCAGGCTACGTTACAGCCCTATTTAGCCTACTTTATTTACGTTCGTCAGTCAGGTTCACAATAAAAAATATTCGGTAAATTATTTCATCTTATATTGCAACTAGAATAAACTTGAGAACAGTTGACAAAAAAACTAAATACCTTAACTTCAAAGTGTTATTCGGCTACCCGATGATGCGCTTCCAGAGACGCTAATGAGATGACTCCACAGGGCGGGAGATACGCGGCGGGATTGACAGCTTTGACACCAAATGGATATACTTGAAAATCAGATGACGTGTTTCACAACTTTTCATTGGTCAATTAGGTTCATGACGCATACTGTATACGGAAATGGACCTGGACATAACTATCATCGTAAAATCTCAAAATCGGCAAAAATGGACATACGCGGTTTTCATCGGACAGCGACGATATGTTAGTTTGTTCACCTATGGTTAAATAAATGTTTAGGTCTACTAGAAGGATTTCGAGCAATGTTTAATTCACAAAGACTGCAATATTTTTTAGAACCCTGTGCATGCACCTGCGCATTGAACGGAAAATCGAACTATGAGTAATCGATTTCAGCACTTTCTGGACAGCGCAGTGTACGAAGATGTGTGTCCGAAGAAGAATCCTAAGAGACCGTTCGGGAACAACGCCTATAGCGCTAAACAACTTTGATAAGTCTAAACGTAGTAGTCTTCGTAGCTCGCTAAGAGTGGAGGTTATCGGGAAACCGGGCCCTGATCAGGTAATATCTAAAAGTCTCAGCAAGGCCATAGTCGGCAGGAAATAACGGTCTGCCCGCTCAGAATCAATAATCAGCTGACTTGTGGTTATGTTGTGGCTTATGCAATTGTTTCACAGTAGACATAATTGTTCCAGACAAACCTCCCAGGCTGGTGGATGAAGCACTTCTGACTCTTTCATCTAGGGCAGGGGTCTCAAACTCAAATTACCTGGGGGCCACTGGAGGAAGCGCTTGGCTGAGGTTGGGCCACAAATACTGAAGTATTTCTTAAAAAGGGTGTTTAGTATAAAAAAAAAAAAACGGTTCCAATTTTCTCAATATTTATTATTAACAGTTCAACATTCTCAAAGTGCATAAACAGAACATTTCCTCTGAAAAAAAATAAATATATTTTTTTAATTTAGAAAACAACTGTTCCAACCTTCACAGTATTTATTATTACATAACAGTTCCTCAACCGACATTTATTATTATTATTATTATTATTATTAAATTTGTATTGCAATGTAAACAATCTCAAAGTGCATGAACAGTAATTATAAACATAAATTCCTCTGGAAATTTTTTTAATTTTAATTGTACCTTTTTTACCCAGGGAAGTAAGAACAAGTCTCTTTTTTAAGTGAACATTGAACAGTTCTTCAGAACATAGGACTCTCTTGTCTACTTTTTGCAGCCAGAGACCTGACAGCGCTTTCTCTCACACAGCTGAGCCACATTTGGCTTGAGGGAAGAGGCGGTTGAAACTCTCAGTATGGCTTGGAGATGTGCATCAGTAAGTCTGCTCCTGTGCTTGGACTTGTTGAAGTTCATGGTGGCGAAGAGCTTTTCACATTGATATGTGCTCCCAAAAAGGCACATGGTCCTCTTGAACATCCTGGACAGCTCAGGGAAGGTGTCGGGCAATTCTCTCATAAACTGTCCAAGCTTCTCTTCATTCCCATTCACATCCCTGAACTTTGCTTTGAGATCAGAACTGCACTGTAGGTCAATGAGCTCCATTTGAAGCACAGGGGGAGCATCTTCCACATCAAAGGAGAGGGGGTTGGCAAAAATCTGTAAGATGGACATGTGTGTTTTAAAGTCTGCAAACCTGTGATTAAACTCCTCCTGTAGCTTCACAATGGCTTCAACATACTCCTCACAACAGAATGGTGTACCTGTGTCTGCAAGTGCCTTGCATGCTGGGAAGTGGCAGAGGTTTTTCTGAGAGACCTGGGTTCTCCATAAGACCAGTTTTGTGGAGAACGCTTTCACATTATCATAGGCAGCGCTGACCAGCTGGCCTGGGCCCTGTAGCTTCTTGTTTAGCACATTCAGCTCATGTGTGATATCGACCAGAAAAGCAAAGTCCATGAGCCACCTTGGGTCACTTAGCGCAGGAAGCTCCATTCCATCCTGCTCCATGAAGGCTTTCACTTCATTCCTTAACTCAAAGAACCGCTTTAGCATGTTCCCTCTGCTGAGCCAGCATACCTGAAATCAAATTAAATTAAATTAAATCAATTGTCTTCATACACTAACAGGTAAGAAAGAGAAGGAAAAGAAAAAGAAAGAATAACAGTAACCTAACAGAAAAAGAACACTTAACAAAAAAACTGCTAAAAAGAGACGTGTGTGTGTGTGTGCGCGTGTGTGTGTGTGTGTGTGAGTGAGGAGGAGCAGAGGAAGAAGTGAGAGCTGTCAGATAAGTTTGTGTTATGTTGTTGTAGTTACGTCGGGTCGGACGCTACAATATCAATAACAACATGTGATTAACATCGTCGGACGGGAAATAGCCACGGAGCGGAGCCAGTTTCCTTTCGGTCCCGTTAACCGACTGTGCCAGATGCGCCAGAGCGCGCACCTTGCCAGGCTCGCGCGGCGATTTGTGTTTATTCATCTTCACAGAGCGCAAGAGAGATTAACACACACAGCAGGCTACACACACACATTCGGGCTACACATAGCCACAGACACACAGCTGAGGGTCCGAGGCGCTTGCCGACTGGGCGGCAAGGAGAAATGCGCATCTGGTGGTGCCCCCCCATGTGTGCGTGTGCGTGTGCGTGTGCGTGTGCGTGAGAGAGAGAGACAGAGGGGGGACAGAGAGAGAGGGGGGGGAGGGGGGCAGAGAATATAAGAAAGATTAACAGACCGAGAGAAGGTAGAGATGTAAACAAGGAATATTTACATCTGTGAAGTACAGAACATCTTCGTACGCTGACTCGACCTCCTCCAGAAAAGCCCGGAACTGGCGGTGCTTTAAGCCCTTAGATCTGAGTCGATTAATGACCTTCACCACAACAGACATCACGTGTTTAAACTTTAGGCATTTGCAGGCTAGGGCCTGCTGGTGGATGATGCAGTGCAGAGCGATTGCCTCTTCCACACCCTCCTCTTTCAATTTTTTTTGCACAAGTGCAACAAGTCCATTCTTCCTCCCTGTCATTGAAGGCGCTCCGTCTGTAGTTATCCCAGCCAACCTTTTCCATGACAGACCAGCATCCGAGAGGGCATCACACAGCTGGCGGAATATCTCCTGCGCAGTGGTTTGGCCACACATAGGGATAACCCTGAGTAATTCCTCCGTTACATGAAACTTATCAACACCACGGACGTATATTGCCAGTTGGGCAGTGTCAGTGGTGTCTGTGCTCTCATCCAGGGCCACTGAGTACGCACGGAAGTCTTATACTTTGTCACGTAGTTGACCATAAATGTTACCTGACAGCTCGGTAACACGCTCTGCCACTGTGTTAGGTGACAAGCTGATGCTGGCAAACTGAGCTCTCTTTTCGGGGCAGACAATACTCGTAGCCTGCAACATACACTCCTTAATAAACTCCCCTTCTGTAAAAGGCTTTCCTGCCTTAGCGATCATTTCGCTCAGTGTAAAGCTGGCCTTTACTGCTTTATCAGCCTCGTCGGTTGGTTTCCTAAAGAGAGTTTGTTGCCAGGTTAAACATTTCTTTAGGTCTGTGACTCGCTTCTCCCTCTCATCTCCCCGGTATTTCGCATACTCCTCTGCATGCCTCGTTGAGTAATGCCGTCTGATGTTGTATTCTTTGACAACGGCAACTTTTTCAGCACAAACAGGGCAGGTAGGGGTTCCCCGGTGCTCGACAAAAAAATATTCTAACTCCCACCTTTCATGAAATTGTCTGTGGACATCGTCAACCTTTCTTTTCCCACTGGGTTTTGAGAGGGACATGATGTGACGCTACGCTTCCACTTGGTGTCACTCCGTTGCTTGCTGCGTTTCCTAGCAACCTGGCTGGCTGCCTGCTATGGTAGGCCATGCGGGCCAAAGTGCGTTTGGTAAAGACACGCGGGCCACATTAACATTACATACTGACGACCACTCGAGGGCCACAAAATATCGGCCGGCGGGCCACAAGTGGCCCGCGGGCCTTGACTCTGAGACCTCTGATCTAGGGGGCATTCTCTGTCACCCTACAGAGCACTTTGACCCAGAAGACACCTACACAGAGATCAAACATGGAGCACTCGCCAACCGCCTGGCGCGCACACACACTCACACGCATACACTAAAGCGACCCCTCCCAATGCGTTAAGTAGCTAATAAATTCATTAGCACTACACAGGAAAGCTTGACAAATACATAGCCCCAAAGGGATAATTTTGGCACACACACACACACACACACACACACACACACACACACACACACACACACACACACACACACACAAATTTCGTAAATCATACTTAAATGCTCTCTGACAAATCGAATCTCCTGTTCTCATGAGCGGTCTGCAGGGAGAAATGAACGTCCTTAACACGGGGCATCGCTCATCTAAGTAGAGCACAACCCAAAAATACTGCGACAGTGTTTACTGAAACTTAATGCCGTGCTCGATGGTCAGGCAGTGCCACGTCGTCACACGCTGTGCTGCTTTGGTTAACGGATTGAACGGCGGTTTGATGTGTTTTCTCCATCGAGGAATCTTTTGTAACTCATCAAACTGGCCCCTCACTGCTCGCTTGCGTGTCCCCCATCTGACCTGGGGTCCATGGAGGATTCAATTTTATGAATTCTAGTTATTTATTTTTTCTAAATATTGGAGTTGGAACCGAGATCCCAAAACCTAAACCCAAAGCTTTGAGCCTATAACAGAGCTTTCTAGAAGCCACTCGGGAGTCTTTTGGGTGAACACACCGGTCCTGTGATTCTATTGGCTACTGGCATGCAATTTCTGATGAATGTAAAAATAAAACAATTTAGAAAACATTACATGTCACTACACGTGGATAACAATAGGTAGACTACAACTAGATAGGCTACAACAGGTAGACTACAACTAGACTACAACAGGTGGACTATAGGTAGGGTACAGGTAGCCTATGTAGCCTGCCTTGACATCGGCTAATTCTGCGTTGTGTTAATGAGCCGGGAGACAACTGCTGATTTGCACCTTGAGCACATTTGGTCTGACAGGAGGGACCCGTTCTCGCCTAACAAGTCTTTATTCTCCAACTCAACCACCATGGTGGATTGAACCTCAGGCAGTCCCCTGGGGGTGGCCTCGACATATGCGGTGGACTCATCTCAACAGTGTAGTAGGCCACAAAAGACAAAAGCAGTGTTGTTGTTGTCAAAGCAATGCAGGGGTGGAAGGATGAAGTCTTGGATGATGGACAGCTCAGTCCACCAGCCTGACACGTCGGTTTGGGGCAGCGCACAAAAAGATGGCTAGTTTGAAGCCATCAATTGATCCAACAGCTAAGCTGAGAATAAACTCCTGTCGTAAAGTAAAGGAGATGAGTGTTGTCAAGTGTTGGTGTTTTATATTGAATGAATGGTTGATTCATTAGCTGTCTCCTCCCTCCCTCCCTCCCTCCCTCCCTCCTGCTTGGGAAGTGGGGGTGGATCACGTCAGGGAGAGCTCTGACTCATCCTCAGTGAAACAATGGGGAGATTGGATCAGTGCCGGGTCATAATAAGGGATCTGCATTCAGAGTTTCTGGGCAGAAACCTCATTACGGCGATATAGGAGCCCGACTAGGGGGCCCGGCTCTGGAAAAACCCTTCAAAATCAATTAGGCCCCATAGCAAGAAATCCTGTGCCCCATGTTTTTGTTGATGTTGCACTTCAAGAGGGATATAATGGGCAGGATCAAACGGGGCGTTTATTGATGAACACTCGCACCCTCTGTTAGCCAGGTGCATCCTGGGTCATTTGGACATCTATAAAAATCCGAACCCAGTGCATTGTGGGATTTGGATTTCAATAGAGAGTGTGTGTGTGTGTGTGTGTGTGTGTGTGTGTGTGTGTGTGTGTGTGTGTGTGTGTGTGTGTGTGTGTGTGTGTGTGTGTGTGTGTGTGTGTGTGTGTGTGTGTGTGTGTGTGTGTGTGTGTGTGTGCAAAAGGAAGCAAGGGTCAGGCAAAGAGTAAGCGAGAAAGAATGTGTGTGCGTGTGCTGGTTCCTAGCAGGCAGGCAGCCAGCCCCCCTCCATGACAGCCGGCAGTACTGATCCATCGTTGATCCCTGCATCCCCCTACACCATCAGCATCCCCTCCACTACCACCACCAACACCTCCACCAACCCCACCATCACCACCACCACCATCACCACCGCCACCATCACACACAAACCTCCACCACCACCACCACCATCGATCCCACGAGCACCACCATCGCCCAACTTCTACCACCAACACCACCACCACCATCGCCGCCACTGCCAGCAACAGCATCACTGCCGCCGCCCCCACTCCTCCAGGGATGCTCCCTACCTGGCCGTGTAAATCACAGCGGGTCTATCCTGGACACAAAACCTCTCGCAAAGAGGTCTGGGAGTCAGTCCATCCCACCACAGGTCCCATTCCCTCCATGCCCTGGCCTTTCTTCTGGCCTCCTTCCAGCAGCTGTTTCCAGACAGACTGCTGCATGCACACCTCGAACTCAGCTGCTGACGTCAACGGCAGGACTTCAAGCGCAGCGTCACCTGCTGACTGCTCAACAGAGGAAGGGGATCATGGAGCCTGTGCAATAATTCACCATCACACGGAGAAGACGGGCCCTTTCATGTTATCGAAATCCATAAGCAGATGTTCGGTATCATTGACAACATCTGCTTCGCTCCACGTATGTGTGTCATATGCGTGAATGTCACGTCGACATCTGTCATGAGGAGGTGCAGCTTCATCAGGACAAGCTCTTGTTGTGCCCATCGCCAAACCCCAATATCGGTTTTGTCTTTGCTCTCCAGTTCTACCTGCTGTCCTTATTGCACGCATCAGGACAGCAAAAAAAAACAGCCCCACATACGCACAGAAACACAACCACCCACCCGCCGTATGTTTTCTCCTGGTATTATTTATATCTCGCTCCTCTCTCCCTGGTTCTCACGTCTCTCCCTGTTCCTGCCCCTCTTTCCCTCCCTCCAAACAATAACAGTTTCAGGCGCCTCTCACTCTCCCTCACACTCGCTCACCCACACCAACCCCCCCTCAGAGGACCAGCTGGACACGCAGCACCTGTTGCTTCGTGATCTGAAGCCGTTTTTTGGAAGTACAGAAGGGATCATCTCAGGATAACACTGCAGAGCAAGAGCTTAGCACTGAGTGTTCTTGTGAAGGTAAATAGACAAAGGCACCAAGGTCACATAAGTGTGTGCGTGTGTTTGGATAAAAATACATGCCCTGAAAGCCTTCACGTGTCTTGATACAATGCTTCGTCTCAGTCACTTTCCCATAGCAGGAAATCCATTAGGCCCTTCATCATCAGCAAACAAGCCAATTTGCCCCCAAATAGTCTCAAAAGCTTGTCCCCTAAGAGAGCGTTGGACTGTGGACACTCACAGTATGTTTTTGTTGATGTTGCACTTCAATAGGGATATTGGCAGGATCAAACAGGGCGTTTATTGATGAACACTCGCACCCTCTGTTAGCCAGGTGCATCCTGGGTAATGTGGAGATCTATCAATGTCCAAACCCAGTGTGTCCTGGGACAGGGGTTAGAAAAGAGAGAGTGTGTGTGTGTGTGTGTGTGTGTGTGTGTGTGTGTGTGTGTGTGTGTGTGTGTGTGTGTGTGTGTGTGTGTGTGTGTGTGTGTGTGTGTGTGTGTGTGTGTGTGAAAGAAAGAGTCAGGCAAAGAGATAGCGAGAAAGAATGTGTACGCGTGTGCTGGTTCCTAGCGTCATCTGTCACCTATGTACACCTCTGACAGCTCGGCTGTTGCTAGTCAGCAGCCAGCCAGCCCCCCTCCATGACAGCCAGGACCACTGTTTTAGCTTTGATCCCCGCATCCCCCTTCACAATCTCCTGAACATCACCTCCACTTCCATAACCACCACACCTCCATCACCACCAGACCTCCTCCACTACCATCATCACCACCCATCATCACTACCAGCACTACCATCACCACCACCACCACCACCACCACCACCACTATCACCACCACCACCATCACTCTCCTTGAGGGTTCTATGTGTGGGATGTGTGATTGCACCCAATGTCACACTTCTTGTGACCTCATCACGCTTCCCTGATGTGATTTTTGCCTTTTATTTTATTCATGCCATTTTCTGGTTTTTCTTGCCTCATATGCTTTATATTACAATTTCAACTGCCTCCCCCCACTCTCAAGAGAAATAGTCAATCTACTCTAATCCAATGTCATTTATTTTTCAATATATCTGTTGAAGGGGACCCGTTGAACAAATGAGAATTTTCCTTGTCCTGGTCCTTGCCCTTCCAAAATTGGCTCTATTCCATTTGATCCAGTTGTGACGTCACTAATGGTTCTCCTCAAAAGCTCTCTGGTCTATAAAATGATCCAGACCACCAGCGACGCTACTTTGTGCGGCGCGTCAAAGCCGTACGCAGATGTCGTCGACGTATCAGAAACAGAAGAAATAGCACATCCGCTTTGCTGATGAAATAAAAGGTAACGCCTGCAGGGATTGCTGTAGAATCTCTCAAAAGACCGATCAACAAGGAGCGAGCGGTCGGAAGGGAGAGAACAAGATAAGTTCAGGGGCTGCTTATCACGCTCCAGATGGAGGTAAGAATGAGTCCTTACACCAGAGTCCTCTGGGTGCTCACTCTGTGCTTTTCTCTTCCTCCAGGGTACCACCACAGCCTCCCCTCCTCCCCGTACTCCTTCAGCCCGGGACCCGGCGGCCAGAGGTCAGGGACCCTGTCCTCAGAGTTCCTTAACAAGGGCGGCTCCACCAAGGTCCTCCTGCTCCTCTGCAGCACAGCGGGGTCTGGCCCGCAGGCAGTCAGGTGAGGAGGGCGTGTGTGTGTGTGTGTGTGTGTGTGTGTGAGTGGGGGGGGGGGGGGGGCGTTGGATCCACGCAGGCTTCTTGTTGACGGCATGCGTGTGGCTGTTCTCTTCATGGCTGATGAAGACTTTGGATCCTTGGGGCTTGTTTAATTGTCTTTTGATTCGGAGCGTTTTGTCATCACCGCAGCACAGCAGCCAGGATGCCCAATGATAACCGCACATGGATTTACTTTAATAACTACATAAGGTTTAAACATGCATATTAGCAATCATTTAAAAATGATATATCACCCATCCTGTATTGCAGGGAGGAGAAAGGTAAAGTCCTCTTCCTGCCCATCTATTATGATATCATACTATTACTATTTACAAATGTGCTTTCCTTTACACTCATTATATTTCATAAAAGGGCTGGTAGACTCATTTCACTCGGGCGTGCTGAGGTAACATTTCCACGGTCAGAAGAAAAATAGATTACGAGAGTTCCACCCAACGGTGGTGTGGAATAAAAAGGGTCATGTGGTTTGAACTCTGAGAGGAAAGATATTGTTATCGGCTTCGACGTCTGTTTGATGACGATCTGGCGAGCTGAACCGTCCAGTTCCATCAAGGTATTTAAAGACACCAAAGATGATAGATCAGACAATTATCGATTTTTTGTCCTCCTGAGAGGAATTGAATTGCCACCACTAGAACATCACTAGAACATTACACAAATACCCACACAGAGAACCCAGCAGCACGTAAACACACAACCTCAAAGGGCCCCTTAGTACAGAGGGCACAACACTCTTCCTGAAACAAAACTCTTGGCCTGCCTCTGCGGCCGGCTGGGGTCCTAATCTCATGATGACACGGTGAGGGAGCTCTGCAGTAGCACTGGGGGTGCCAGGGACCCGCTCCCCACCATTACATGGTGTCGAAGCTGAGCCAACGTCACACTGATTGCACACGTCTGCAGCAGCGTCCCCGGCAGGAGGGCTGGGGTCGGAGACAGAGTGGCAGACGGTCTCATGGCAGTTCCCCTTAATGTCACCACATTTCACTTCCCGTCTGGCCCAGTACTCGTACACCGTGGCTGAATGGTTACACTCTCACACTCCCAATGCTAACCCCCCGGGTCATGGACCCATACAAGTGTAAGACTTGTCCCAACCACAGTGTTATCGTGTGTGTGTGTGAGTGTGAGTGTCCGTGTGAATAATGTGGATCGGCAATCAGAATCATACTATTAATTACCATTTAAATGTTAAATTAGCACTCTGACCCTAACCATGTGCCTCCATTGATCTGAAGATGAAGCGATGAAATGTGGGCAGGGCTGCCAGTTATGCTGCCATTTGCAAACTAGCGGTCTTTTCTGCCTTGGAGAGCAACGCCAGTACGGCAAACTTAACCGCAATGATGTCGTTAACCCTCATCTATTCAAAACCAACAAACATTCCTGTTATTTATTGCATTCTATTCTTTTAAACCAATTTACTTGAACCTAAACTTTGTACGTGTCCCATGGTGGGGATGGACCAGGATAAAATGATTTATAGAGAAACATTCCCTGGATGGTTGCGTTTTATTGTTGAGAAACTTCCTGGTCCAAATATGTTTTCATCAAAAAAGAGAGCCCCGCCATTTCTGCCGGCGATTGGAATTCGCACTCCAGAAGGGTTTCGAGAAGAGCAATACATTTCTTTCTGCTTCCAATATGATTTTGCGGGAGCCAATCACCAAGCTGGCTTCTCCCCCTCTGGCGTGCTATTGGCTGGTATAACACAATGATGACAGGGAAGCAGCGGCAAGCAGCAAATTGCGTACAGAGTCAGTTGAACTAGGCCCGATAATAATGCCTCTTGAGCTGAAGAAATTGACAGCAGCTTCCAACCAACGTGCAATATATGATTGAGTTTGGTCTGGCAATAGCCAGGCTAGAAATTCCTTGCATTAAAAAAGTCTCAACGTGCAGGTTTAATCGGAATTTCAGGAATTCCTTGATCATCTAATGGTTATCATGTTCTAATTCCAGTCTTTCTTTATCCCCTCTTAATTTATTCTGTGTGTGTGTGTGTGTGTGTGTGTGTGTGTGTGTGTGTGTGTGTGTGTGTGTGTGTGTGTGTGTGTGTGTGTGTGTGTGTGTGTGTGTGTGTGTGTGTGTGTGTGCAGGTTTGGACCGCCCTTTCTGATGCGTGAGGACCGGGACATTTCCTGGGAGCATCTGCACCAGAGCATCCTAAGCAAGCTCTACTACCTGATGCTGAATGGATCCCAGGCTAAGGTAGACACACACACACACACACACACACACACACAGGTGCCAGGCTAAGGTACACACACACACACACACACACACACACACACACACACACACACACACACACACACACACACAGGTCCTAGGCTAAGATAGACATACACACACACAGGTCCTAGGCTAAGGTAGACACACGCACACACACACACACACACACACACACACACACACACACACACACACACACACACACACACACACACACACAAACAGGCCCTAGGCTAAGGTAGACACACACACACACACACACATACAGGTCCTAGGCTAAGGAAGACACACACACACACACACACACAGGTCCCAGGCTAAGGTAGAGCCTGCCTGCACGCACACACACTCATATGCACAGATCAACATGCAGGCACACGCAAACACACACATGCACACAGGTCCATGGCTAAGATAGAGTCTGCCTATACTCACACACACATATACATAGATAAACATGCAGGCACACACAGACACGCATGCACACAAGTCCCAGGCTAAGGCAGAGCCTGGGACAGGGATAGACACACACACACACACACACACACACACACACACACACACACACACACACACACACACACACACAGACAAACACACAGGTCCCATGCTATGGCAGAGCCTGCTTGCACGAACACACACATATACACATCTAAACATGCACACACACACATAGACACACGTGAAGACACACAAATACACAGGTAGACAAACAAACACATACACACGTAGGCAAAGACACTCACTGGTAGAAACACACAAGCTAAACCCATTTCCCAGCACACACAAAGTAAACAGCCAACCAGGCAGAAGCTCTGAGCAGCTCTCCAGAGAGTCATTGACTGAGTCACTTTAAACCAATAACTAAGGCTGGCTGCTCCATCTGCTGTTCTAGCCTTTTAGATGGGGAAAAGCGATTGTAATTCAAATGTATTAAAATCTTTTGTCTTCAGCATCATTCTACTTTTATCTTGCAATGCGAGATTGCTTCACTCTCGAGAAGTCTTCACTCACTGAATACAATCTTTCAGATCAAACAGATCAAATCGTTTCTTCTTTTTGCATAGCACCTCTTTGCATCAAAAGCATGCCTAGCGATGATAATAGAAAGCAATGATAGAATAAAATACACAATTTGTTCAGCTTGCACTATATAGGCACATGGCGGACGTTGTTTTGAACTTTTCCTTTTTATTCCTCAAAATAAATAATGGTATGTTAATGTTCGTAAATCGACTACTCTCATGTGACTCGTCTCCACGTGTAAGTGAAGCAGAACTCTTCAGGATGTAGTCTTTCTTACCCAGACTTTCTGTATAACTAGCCTACTACGACTACTGTGCAAACAGATGACTCAAAGGAATGACCTCATTGTGTGTGAAGGCCATTCCTTGTTAAATGGTCCCTGCTAGCTCCTAGTAATGGTTTCATGGTGGCAATAGTGACAGGCCATGGCTGCCCAGACCCTAACAAGAGCAAACAGACGGATTTCCCTCCCCTTTCCTCTGATCTGAGGCCTTCAGGAGTGTTGTTGTTCGTCTGTCTGACTCCTTGCACTAGGTGGTTGCCCGTGGCGATGCGGTGTCCCTGTTGGGACGGTTTGAGAGTTTGACCTTTCGCCAAATCTTTCCATTTGTCTTAACTTTGTTAAGCTAGGATCTGTGGTGTGTGTGTCATGTACAATATCTGAAAGACAACAGAGCCCGTTAGTTGGAGTTTTCAAGGAAAAAAAGTTCACTGCAACAGTCCACAGTAGTGTGTCCATATCGCTGTTTACCACAGATGTGTGGTTCCAGTGTTGGTGGCAGAACGTTTTTGTCGACATCTGCTGAGCTTGGTAGCTTTGTAATATTGTATTATGACTCCCCCTAGTGGCTGTTGACTTGCATTACATGACTGCTGGCTGAGATAATTTTAGAGCGAGCTAAAAGGAATCCCCATACAAGCAGTCAAAAATGTGGTTTCATGTCGCACAGGTCTTCAAATGTTTTTTGCCCTATTGCAGTATAAATATTTAAGTGTGTGTTGAATGCTTTGCCTCTGCTATGCTTTTGATTGTGCAGCATTTGTTTGAATGATGAATGAAACGTGGCTGTAGTGACTTAAGGGCTCTTTATGGTTCCACCTTCCCGCAACGCAAGGGGGTTATGGACCACTTACATCCTTGCGGACCCTCCTTGCGTCCACCGCAAGGGCCGGTGGACGTGTGGCTCCCAAAATTTTTAACCATCCGTCGAGGCAACGCAGCAGCAAGGGCTGTGATTGGTCCGCTTACTAAAACCCGACGCAGAACCATAAATGTTCATGACTGCGTCGAAGCGTCTGCGTGGTCATTGCGTTGCGGGAACATGGGACCATAAAAAGGCCTTAACCCTTGTTCGTAAAAATAGCTTGCAGATATAACACAGACTGGTTCACTCGTAAACAATTTTAACGGTGAGGTGTCGGGTGTCGGCTGGTGTCACTATTGGTAGCTGCAAAGGCAGCATTGATTTCCATTTAGGGGTTGTACATCGTGACGACACACCACAAGGACTGCCCCCACTACATGGAAGCATAGGAGCATCGGAATGACAGTTATTATGCTAGTAGTTATGGGTCTTTTTTAAATTGTTTAGCAATGGATAGTGAAGTGATTTGTCACTCCGGGGAGCCATTGTTGTGTTTGAAACTGCAAAAGTGCTTCTCATGCGAGACGTCGCAAACAAAGCTTTCATCAGCCTCACTGATTATTCAAGTTAATTCAGGTTTTCAATGGACTACACATATCCGTTTACACAGGCCCAGTTGTGAAGAGTCACATTTTCAAAACAGCTTGTAACAGCTTATCACACTCACACCTGGTGGTATAATATGTCAACTTTAAACACAACCCATTGTCTAAACAGGAGGAGAAAGAAACCTACCCCTAGATTTTAAGTCAAATTAAAATACATCACTACCTACATCGAGTAGTCGTGTTGATATTAAGTCAATTGGAAATTGGTGGATGTGAATTGGAGCAGGCATGATTGATAGCTGCACACACAACACCTTTAGCACCATACTAGGGGATGTCCTGCGGTGAAAGCACACCCTTATCATTTCTTCCGACAGTTTATTGAGTGTTAGTGGTCAATGCACATTTTAATTAAAAGGCACAGTTCAGAAGCATAATTATAATACCCTTGGAAGCTTCTGTGGGATATGGTCGGTATGTTTCTGGCAAACATTGTTGGTAACTGATTCAGTGATGTCTGTATGTATCAAATAAAATAGGCAATCAGGACCCTTCTCTGAGCTTTTAAAAAAGGATCAAACTCACTGATGAGCTCCATGCTACCCAAATAATTCCCATTGATGGCTATCACCCCTAAAAGCAAGTCCCCGCTCTGCCAAATACCTCACTGCACTCTCTGTAGAACTCTTGTAGAAGTAATTTATACAATCATTGCTTTCCTGTGCATTTAACAACTTTCGTGTTCGGCAATACGGTCACAAGCATGTTTCCAATTAGGGAATCCCACATTGCCAAATGGGGATCTTTCTTTGCTGCAAAGCAAAACACAGTACCTTTGGATGGTGAATAGCGCAGCCACTCTCTGGGCAGATACTACCGTTTGCAGAGCAGGAAGTGTGCCCTTGAGAAGAATCTTCTCTGATGTTTGTAATGACGTTCTGAGGCAGACTGTTTGTTCTGGCCCAATTCTGGTCCCATTTTCGCCCAGTAGACACGCACCTGTTCTCGTCCTTTTCTGCCTCTTTTCCATGGCTAGCAGAAGAACAGCCAGATGTGCTTTGCTCAGAGGCCCCGCGGTAGCGGGCTATCCCACCGTCTCCCTCAACCATGATTAGCGGTGCTCCGTCACTTGCAACACCGCTGGTTAGCGGGGCTCCGTCACCGGCATCAGGGCTGGTTAGCGGGGCTCCGTCACCGGCATCAGCGCGCGCGCGCGCGCGTGTGTGTGTGTGTGTTATTAACAAAGACGTTATGTGGTATACAAGGAACCTCTCTGCTATCTCTCACACACAAACCTGAAAATGTCTGTGTAAAGAACACACTGACAGTCAATGAGATGACATTTATACGCAACACACGAAATAGGCATGTAAAAGACCAATGGTGAGCACAATAAACACCTGAATGCGCCCTCATTGACTTAATAACTTCTACGTTATGCGCACACGCGGCGGACGGTGTGGGGGGACGCAGCCACAGAAAATGCATGTTTGGTGGGTTTAAATAAAACAACCCTCAAAATGATCGTGCTTAAAATGATCTTACATTTATGTAGAACTTGAACTTAAAATATTCTTACAAGAACATAAAGAACATGAATGGTAGAACTACTGTATGTCCAGTCAACGCAAACTCCACTAATACAACATGAATCCAATGGCGCAGAGGTTTGAATGACATGTCTGCTGGCCCTCTCTCTCCCTAATTACTATTGGAAAGGTGCCCATCTCCCAACTCTTAATCCTAACATTGTTTGGTCAAATCGAAACGTCAACCTCACGTCTATCGTTGATGTTTGTAAAAATAATTATAATATCCAGCCAGTTTTTGTTAAAACTAGCCCAAATTGTATGTATCAATCCTAATGTGATTTGGAATGATGGTGATCTGCCCAATCTGGCAACATTGCTAGAACGGCCTTAACCAACAGTTGGTCTCAATGTGACAACTGAAAATATACAAAGCTGGTATGAAACTTAAAATGTGATTCAGAAAAAAAAATCTGTTTTCATATTATTGAAATCTGCTGATATGTCAAAAGGTTTGAAAAAAGGTCAACGGTTGAAAATTGACAAGGTTAGTAGAGTTGAAGCCTCAGAGAATGGGCCGACCCTTCACCGTCCGCCCATTGACTTCAATTGTAAAAAGAAAGGGTGGTAAAAGCTTAATCGTAATAAAATTTTTTATTGAAAAAGGTTCAATAGAAACCATCATGTCATTAAAGTGCTGAACTTTTTCATACTTCTTCTTCAAATGGTGAGATAACGGCTGCATTCCTGTGTTAACCAGAGTCCAATACACATGGTAAGGTGAAGGCTGCAGACATGCACAAAGCTTCTTTCTAGCCTAAGATGGGCAAGAAAGTTGTTATGAACACACAAACAACACCCGGCCTTGTAAAACACCTTTATTACAAGGCCATCAATAAGAAGTTTGGAATGACAGCGCTCATTTAGGCTAAAGCCCAACAAACTGTCAGCTCAGTGTTCGCCATAGTTGAATGTTATTAAAGCAGGGCTAACTCTACCTGAACCGTGTTAAAGCAGATTGTGGGTTTGCATGAGCAAATTTCAGGGTTGCTGCTCAAAATTAAAAAAAATTGTATCATTTGCATAAAAATGGGATGACCCATATATTTATATGTGAGCTTACAAGCGTGTCGGATGTGTGTTGTGTGCCCCTGCAGAACAGCGGCGTGCTGTTTAAGATCCGAGTGGTGGGTGGATCTGCAGCCTACAGCTACCTCTCTCCACAAGGCGGACGGCCCCTCCAGCACCCTGCGGTGGACAGGTATTCACATCAGTAAACAAAACATTGGCACACTTGGAGCACATCCTTATGCAACGAAAAAGTTTTAGAAAGAGGGAAACATTTGACGACTGACTACTGCACTTATGCACGGATCTGCGTTACCTCATGTAATCGGTATTTGGATGATGATAACGTATGAGAGAAAGTATACACACACATGTGCACATGCATGCATGCACACACTTAGCTTGTACCCTTGTACAAGCTAAATTGTATAGGTGGTTAAACCTGGCAGGGCAGGGTGATTGATGTCCATGGAGGTGTTATCACTCAGGCATACAATGACCACTGTGATGGCAATCACTTCCCTGCTTGTTTTCTTTAGTTTGGATTGCCGTATACACAACTGTAGAATGGGGATATCGTTCCTTCATTCAATACAAGGCTGATGTCATATTGTTATGAAGGCTGACATCCCTGTTCAGTCATGGACAGGGAGTGAATGAAAAGAGAAGAAGAGGAAATCGGATTCAACAATAGACTCTTTTCACAGAGGCGACATAAGATGAACAGGTCTTCATGATTTTGTAGACTTATCTCCCCTAGTTTAGTCTACTTCCCACTGGGTAGTAGACTAAACTAGGGGAAATAAGTCTACTGGTAGACTTATCTCCCCTAGTTGAGTATACTACCCACTAGACTTATCCCCCCTAGTTTAGTCAACTTCCCAGCAGACTTATCCCCCCTAGTTGAGTATACAACCCACTAGACTTATCCCCCCTAGTTTAGTCTTCTACCCATTAGACTTATCTCCCCTAGTTGAGTATACTACCCACTAGACTTATCTCTTGGAAATAATCCTCTTTGCAAACGGATTTGAGGAATGTGCTTATTTGCATGTTGCGCTGGAAAGTGAGATCCAATCACATGTGGTCAATCAGGCGTATTTGGAGGCTCATTCTTAGGCATGCTGTGAACCAGCGTCCACTAGTGATCAGCTAAACCAAGAGGCTTGATGTGAACTGTCGTTACCTGGGATCAGGGTCACTCAAGACCCATGTGAGCCTTTTACACTGTCGCGTTCTTGTTGAAAGTAGTTTGAAACGGGTCGCTTTTAACTCACTTTATTTGTTAAAGTATTTCGGTATGGTAACTATGAAACCAAAGGGAGGGAAATGTATCTAACACGCGTGGAGAAAAAATACCGAGAGCTACTTCGAGCCCCGGGGCTCAGGCCCGAGGTTCTCTGCGGGTCCGCCTATGAATCTCTGGCGTCCTCTGGCTCCGGGCGCTGCCAATGAACCAAGTAGGCGTGGCCTATGTGAAGTGGGCGTGGCCTATGTGACGTCTTAGCTGCGGCTTCCGCGTCTGTCTTAAAGATGCTGCCTTCTGTGGCTGGGGTAGATATTACAGCTTGTGTGTTCGATCCTGCTTCCTAGTGGCTATGTGGGGGCAGCTTATGTGCTTAAAATACGTAACAACACACCAGGGGCGGCCCCAGCACATTTGGCGCTCTAGGCGAGCTTCACTCCTGGCGCCCCCCCCCCCCCCCCCCCCCCCCTCCGCAAAAAAAAAAAAAAAAAAAAATAGTTTGTTAATTCCCCACGAAAACTGAATTGCAACCTTGAAAAACTGTTTTGCCCTGTAACTGCATTTCTTTCACATAAACACAACAACGATCGCAACGATGAACAAACATTAATTCAAGAATAAAATCCACGGAGGAAATGGCAAGCCTGTGCCCTGCTGAACTACGCTCCGACCACGCCCCCCTGTGAGACGGTTTATGGACACATGCCCCGTTTTGGGAAAGTTCACTTGACTAGTTCAGTTCATAGTTCACACATTTTAAAATGAACGAGTTCAGTTCATAGTTCATTATTCAAAAGTTTGAACTAAGTTCACAGCTCTCAATATGTTGCGAGCTATAATGTTCTACATCTCTATATGTCTGCAATACCGCTCTCGGCATGTTAATTAACTCAAACTGATGTTTTGACTGAATGGCAAAAACAAGTTACGTCACAAGTCACTGGCTAGCTAGCGTTAGCTAACAGGCGAGATTACACAAAATCCATTCGCTAAATTTGACATACAACACTTGGATTTTTACCAGTATTCCTCATTGTTGACAAGTTGCCGTGTTTGTCTTCCTTAAAGGGTGTACTATGCAACGAGTAATATATTTGAAGTGCTGTTGCACTGGCTATGGTCGTTATACAGTGCGCCCCTATTTTAATCATGTATTTTTTTATATAATGTAGAATAAATGGACATATCATTTTTGATATACCCGCCTCTGTAAAATCTTGAAATAACTATATGACAGGGAGTAGGACAACTTTGATTGAGGTACATATTTTCTTCTTAACTCAACTAAAGTGCCCGAAGCAATTCACGCATTCATCAACCTTTCCTATTTGGAATTCATTATAGGCAAAGAACAGGATTTAAAGATTTACCTTTCTCCTTTGCACGTTTCTCTTCTTCTTCCTTTCTCTTCTTCTTAAATTGCACCCGGGATGGCTTTTGCCTCTTCATTTTCTTGATTTCGTTCTTGATTCTCGATTCTTGAAAACACTCTAACCAAACGCCTTATAGTACTAGCATGTTCTGACGAAACCAAGGAGGTAGGTTCCCCTTCCGTTTTCGATTTTTGGCTCATTTTACCCTAATGTTAGATTTATTTATTTTTAATGTCAAAATATTGGTTGGAGATATAGAAGGGGCGCAAAAATATGCGCCAGGAGGGAAAAAATATATATAATTGTGTTTTTTATTTATTTTTCGGGCGCATTATTTTGCGCTCCCCCTCTAGATGGCGCTCTAGGCGGCCGCCTAACCCGCCTGTAGGGAAGGCCGCCCCTGCAACACACACACACACACTTACACTTACACACACACACACACACACACACACACACACACACTGTGTTAATTACTGTGTGTGTGTGTGTGTGTGTGTGTGTGTGTGTGTGTGTGTGTGTGTGTGTGTGCTTACGTGTTTGCGTGCGGCCATGTGTGTGTTTGGTTGGGGCATAGGGGGCTGAAGCTGTGTGGGACCGGGGGGACCCCTCATGTCAAGCTGGTCATTGAGTGGGAGCACAAGGTCAAGGACTGGTGAGCAACACACACACACTTATAAACATGCAAACCGCACACACACAGACACACACACACAAACTGAATTTACTATGCACATCAAATGAATGAATAAGTGAGAGCGGGGCCTCAGCATGCAACTGCAAACTTGAGGGACTGAGATCCACAGCTTATGTTTATATGATGATTACACAATGTAACTCTGTTATGGTCGTGTGTGTGTGTGTGTGTATTTGTTTGTGTGTGTGTGTGTGTGTGTGTGTGTGTGTGTGTATTCGCGTCAGTCTGTTTGGCAGTATCCAGGAGGAGGTAGTGAAGGATGCAGAGAGTGTGAGGAACCAGCAGCAGCAACATCTACAGCAACACAGCTGCACTCTGGACGAGTGCTTCCAGCTGTACACCAAAGAGGAACAGGTGACACTTCACACTAGCACTGTAACCACGGTAACATCTAGCCTCGTGAGACCATTTAGATCCCTGAAGGCTTCAGACCAGTTGACACTTCATACCGGCACTGTAACCACGGTAACATCTAGCCTCGTGAGACTAGATCCCTCAAGGCATCAGACCAGGTGACACTTCACACTAGCACTGTAACCGTGGTAACATCTACACACCTACAAACTTGCCGCTTTTCGGCGACAATCGCCGTTTTCTTGGTCAATTGGGTCATTCACGTAAATCGCGTAGAAATCGAGAGGTACTTTTTAGGGGGGGGGGGGGGCACAAATGAGGTTGAGACTAAAACGTAAAAAATAGGATTGCTGTAATGGCGAGTTATTTGTGGTGGTGAAAAGTTTGAGAACCCCTGATCTACATCCCTCAAGGCTTCATACCTACAAACCAGGAATGGCATTGATCTTGGTCCAGTGACTAAGGGCGCATTCACACTAGGCCATCGGTTCCCAAGTCCGTTTGACACCTAGTGCGCCCCTAAAGTCTAGATCGTTTGGCTAGTGTGAGCACGCCAACCATACTCAAGTACAGTTCAATTCCATGGCCTGATCACACTTCGGAGAAGTGTGCTCAGTAGGGATGGACATTAGATTAAATTGTCTTAGTCTATCGTCTGGACAATTAACGATCAATTTTCGATTAATCATTAATATTTTTACATAAAAATTAACTATTTAGATGCTATATTCAAAATGCAATTAAATTGATCGTTAATCCTCCCGCGTTTACATGGACACTTCTGGTCTGATTAGAAGTGGAAGAACAGCTCAATCGGAATAGAAAATGATCATATACACGCCTCAATCAGAATACACAAGAATGCGCAAGAGACATACGGACATACGCTTGCCACTTTTGTAAATGCCATATATACAGTACATTTGGATTGTATGATAGGTATTGATCTTTACCGATTATAAATCTAATCGGATCAGAAGTGTCCATGTAAACCTGGATAATCGGAATACAATTCTCTGATTGGAATAGAATTCCATGCGGAATAGAAGAGGTGGTGTAGTCCGCTACATTCAACATGCATACAATTATTGGACGAACTGGACCGCTGTCAAGGAAAGTGGATTATTTTGCCTGATTCACATCTTTTCTTAGCACTCCGCAAGTAGTCTGCCATCTTATCAACCGAGATGGCATCAACCCCAGCGTGTCAGGTTGCTAAGCAACGTCAACGTCTTTGGCGGACTATTTCTCTGCTGAACAACACTACGAATTGTAATTGTAAAAAGACACACCGTGTGAAGATATTTTTTAGCATTATTTTTATCGATGAAAAATTTACGTCATCGAAGAAATTCTTAATTGATCAATTAGTCAATCGTCAATTAATCGTGCCCATCCCTAGTGCTCAGGCCACGGTACAGATGCTAATGAGCCGACACGCACACGCGCACGGATATGCAACCTGAGCTGGATGACGTATAGTCCATGCAACCCTTCTACCCCATTAAACAATAAACATGGCGGCAAGCGGTCAAGAGTGGGTTCACGTTGGTGCGATAGCGAAGTTGAGTGTTTGATCAAAAATCCCCCATTCGTCACGACGCAGGCTTTCTTACTTCACTGGAGAAGGTGGGGCTGCGCACAGAGTCTAGACCTCTTTAGAATAATGTAGGCTACTAACGCGATTAACTATTTACAAGTGCAAAAACGCCAACATATTCTTTATTTCTTCTTCTTTTTTATCCCGTCAAAAGCCTCGTAAGGACAGTTCCTCTGCGTCTCTCTCGTAGATCGCACCATCCTTCAACGTCTTTCTTTAATACGATTGCATCACCTTCTCTCATCTGATCAGGAGCTTGCGGATTTCAATTTCTCTCCAATTAGAACTGCTCATGATCATATCGCTGCGTTGCCTCTGTGGAGACAGCGCAGCAACACCTCTACCCCAACCCCCCCCACCCCCCCCTGAACCTCGGATCAGTCGCATTTACAACAGAATGAAACCCAATAAACCGACATTGTGTGCAGGGTCCGAGAGGGTAAATTGGGGTTCTAGCTCAAACAGGAAATTTTCCTTGGGGAGTGTAAACACGCGGACTGTGTCGTGAAAAAAGCGTGCATAAAACTGCATATTTGGCAGTCTAAAACGCTCAGTGAGAGAGGGCTGTATCTGAGTAGAACGGCTCCAAATAAGCAACAAAGTCAGTAAAGTGTCAATTGTGTTCTCTATGTTGTTCTCCATTGATCTACTAAGCAGCATATAACAACTTGATGGCGTTTGGACAAGAGGCAACAGTACTCAGGCCCAGTTGAGATTGCCTAGTGTGAGCACAGGCCAGCAGCAAAGGGGGGCAATAGATTCTGTAGGAAGGATCGATGTGAACTTATTGAAGAGCGGTCGCTGGACTTACGGTGAGTGTCAGAGCTCATCACAGCGCAGAGTTACAGCTGTTAATTGCTCTTCAATTTTATGAAAAACGACGTCTCTACTGGCCAACCGCGCCCCATGGTGCCTGCTGGCTGGAGGCGTAAGGTTTTCGACACGATCCACAGCCTTTCCCACCCAGGGGTGAAGGCCTCTGCCAAGCTCGTGGGGGCCAAGTTCGTCTGGCCGGGCCTGCGGAAGGACGTCAGGGCCTGGGCTGCTGTCTGTGTGGCGTGCCAGCGTGCGAAGGTGACTCGGCATACCAAAGCCCCCTTGGCACTCTTCAAAGTGCCGGAGAGGCGTTTCGACCACGTGAATGTGGACCTGGTGGGCCCGCTTTCACCCTCCCGTGGTTACACCTACCTCCTTACCATGGTGGACCGGACCACCAGGTGGCCAGAAGTGGTTCCCCTGTCCTCCACTACAGCAGCTGAGGTGGCCCGGGCGTTCGTTATGGCTTGGGTGGCCCGTTTCGGCACACCGTCAGACATTTCCTCAGACCGGGGGCCGCAGTTCACGTCGGAGCTTTGGACTGCGGTCGCCGGGGTCCTGGGGGTGAAGGTCCACCGCACCACAGCCTATAACCCACAGAGCAACGGGCTTTGCGAGCGGTTTCATCGGGACATGAAGGCCGCGCTCAGGGCCAGCCTTACGGGCGGCGACTGGGCTGACCGCCTCCCGTGGGTTATGCTGGGCCTTCGCTCCGCCCCCAAGGACGATCTTCAGGCCTCGTCGGCAGAGCTGGTGTACGGCCAGCCCCTGCGCGTCCCTGGGGAGTTTCTTCCGGACGCCACGGCCCCGTGGTCTGCTGCCTTACATAACTCCACAGGCTGTTCTTTTGCTGGCTGTACAGCTTCATTCAAATTTGGATCTCAATGACTGTCCGGTTGCCTTTTTTATTCCTCTTATCCTCCATAACGCTGCTAGGCATAGTGCGTGGGCATTCACATGAACGATAGTTATATTATAACTTTAGTCCTATGATTGTAGCCGTAGCCGCTTAGGCTTTGCCTTATGGCCTTGTCCCTTGCACGTGCTCGCACTCACTGAAAATGTAAACTATGCACCAATCAACTTGGGCACCGCCCACATTTCCCACGGCACTGTGTATATAAGGCAGGACATACCGCTGTTCATCCTCCACGCTATTCTTTCAACATTTGGTACAGAAGGTGGGAAACTAAACGGTTACGCCTACAATCATAGAAGTAGAGTTATAATATCATAACTATCATTCTATTTCATGTAGGCTACGCCGTCTAGGCTTTGACTTATGGGCTAAGGCGAAGCTGCGAGCGGAGCCCAATCAATGTACTCCTGCTGGACCCCAGTCAAAAAGTCACCAGGGCACATCAGACTCAAAAAAGCTGAGGATGTGCAAAACGCAACAGCTTTATAAAAAAAATATTCCTCCTAGCAAGGCGATGATCAATAGAAAAAGTGAGTCTGTAAAAACTCTGGCTCAATCCGTGCTTCATGGAATCCATGAAAAGGAAAAGAAAAACCAGAGTAATACGGTTCCCATTAGGTCCGCTGCCACCGGGAGCGGAGCTATGGAGTCCAACTCGCCAATAGGAAAACCCCTCTAGTCCGTTTCTCATTTGTAAAACGGCGGGAGAGAAATACTGGCAGTTCAATCCAACTCGCCAGCCGGCGAGAGGATTGATGCTGCTTAAAAGAACACACCTATATTCTTAAGCCATAATAGGGGCCCTTGTCTTCCACCGAAATGCCTCTGAGTAGAGCCGTTGAGGCGGCCAGGCCCGTGTCGACTGAGCTTTAACGCCCAACGGTGGTGCTAAGCCCTGCTGAGAGTAGGCTAAGCAAACACCCTCACATATCCAGCGAGAAAACCGCTGTTTAGACAGAGCGTGGCCCCTGGCAGCATTGCAAACAAACAACTGTTGTGTGGAGCGGAACGCGGCCGAGCGTTTCACGTACATAGCCAGCGCCCGCACCGGGCACAGACGATGCAACTCCGCTCCGCCTCACTAGAATTAGGCGGGGGGTGAAAAGCCTTAAGCACAATATCCCTCAACCGGAAAGAACTGTTAATGTTCTTTGGGAGGAACGCAGGATTAGGTCTGAGTAGTGTAAAGGAGCTGTCCTCGTTCAGCAACAAGCAGCTCGGGCTGACAGACAGAGCAGTCAACTCACCGGCCCGCTTGGCAGAAACCAAAGCCAATAAGAGCGCCGTCTTAAAGGATAGGGCATCCAAAGGGGCCTGAGTGTATGTGCGAAACAGCATGCGCGAAACAGGCCTAACACGTCTTGCGCCACGCAAGAATCTCTTGTCCAGTGGCTGAAGACCAGTCTACCATCACAGCCTGCATGGCCAGCCGAAACAGCTGCTGCATACACCTTGATAGTGGAGAATGCCAAATCTTTTTCCAATAAGTACTGCAGAAACGCAAGCACGCTTCCCACCTTGCATAGAGATGGCACAGCGTGGTTCCTGTCATACCAATTAGAGAAAGCGCCCCACTTCACCGCATAGAGGGAAGAAGTATAAGTTGCATGAGCACTCTGGATAGTGTTGATAACCATCTCAGGCAAACCTTTGCCCTGCAGGATCAACCTCTCAGGAGCCAAACCAACAGCCGTCGCGAAACATCGGGCGGGTGGTGCACTGTCCCGTGGGCCTGTGAAAGCGCATCCGATCTGAACGGTACCGGCCACAGCGCCGTCCGCGAGAGGACGCTAGCTCTGGAAACCACAGAGCTGAGCGGTTCTACGGAGCCACTATAACGAGGGACAATCTCTCCTGTCTGACCCGTTCCAGAAGAGGAAGGATGAGCTGGAGCGGGGGAATTGCATACAAGAGAGCCCACGGCCAAGGTGTGTGTGTCAACGCATCCATCCCTAATGGGGGAAGATCCCGAGGGTTGAGAGAGAAACACCACCTGCAGTGTGTGTTCTCCCTGCACACGAACAGGTCCACCTGAGCCGTCCAGAACCTCTGCAAGATCAGTCTGACAATGTCGGGATGTTCTGCAACTCGACTCGTGGTGACCGCCGCGAGACATGAGGTCCGCCCCGAAGTAGGGCTCTTAGGCTGAGGAGATAATGATGAGCCCAAAGCCAGAGCTTGACCGCCTTCCGGTGGAGAGCAGAGGAGCGCACTCCCCGCTGTCTGTTTATGTACTCCGCCGCCGACACGCTGTCTGTCCTGATCAGAACGGGGCAGCCACGTACATTTATGTTTGCTGTGGGAGAGACACGCTCCTCCCCTATGCGTCAACGAGGCGTCCGCGAAGACCACTACGTACGTAGGAAGTCACTCTGCCCAGGGGAACACCCCTGAGAAGGGCGGGGGGGTTTTCCCAATATTCCAGGTCGGGTGACACAGAACGGGGTAAGAGGAGCATCCTGAGCTTGTGTCGCATGGGGTCAAACCGGAGTCTGCGCATTAAGAGCCGATGCGGGGGAACCACGGGATGGGCGGCTGCCATCAACCCTAACGCGTTGGGGCCAGTGTGGTCACGTTTCTGCAAACGCGAAAGCGGGAGAGAGCCTACAGGATGCCGTCTCGTCGAGGAGGCGAGAGCATCGCTGTCATGGTGGCTGAGTCTAGGCAAAGCCCCAAGTCGACTATCTGCCGGCTGGGGAGCGGGGAGGCTCTTTCCCCAGTTGATCAGCAAAATCCATGAAAGAGAGATAGTTTATCACCGTCATGGCGTCCTTTCTCGCAGCTTCCTCTGAGTTGCTCAGAATAAGTAGGTCGTCGAGGTAGAAGAGAACCCTCTTTCCTTGATGCCTGAGCGGTCCCAACGCCGGCGCAACACAAAGCCTCATAAAGGCAAAGCGGCGAAACTTCCTGTGCGCCTGCCGAACAGGGACGTGGAAGTAGGCATCCTTGAGATCCAGGGATGTGAACCAGTCGCCCTCTCTCACACATCGGAGATGCGCTCTGAGTTGTTTCTGGAGATAAATTTGTTCATTGTACAGAGAGATCATCATTTTCATTTCACCTGCCATTTTTTTGATTAGCGTCTCTGTCTCGAGCGCAAGCTTGTGGCAGTGTCAAGGTAACCGAATGTCATCGTTACTGAAAGCCTCCGTCTACCCTGTCCACACTACAACGCAAACCCAGCATTTTCACATTTATCCACCTCAGCGATCGTTTTCGAAAAGCATTGTTTTCAGTGTCGGACTTCTCAGTTTTAGTGTGGACGGAAGGGCTAAACGGATAAATATTTATGCGTTTGTAGATTTACTCAGGTTAGTTTGGACGGGGCCTCAGTTGGAAGCATATCAGCGCCTTGAATGGGCAGTTCAACCGTTAAACACATTAAGGCCAAGTGAAAACTGCTCAGAAAAATCCAATTTCTTTGACATGTAGCAACTTTCATTTTTTTACAGTAACGTAAATAGTTACTTTCCCTGGTAACTAGTTACTTTTATTATAGAGTAATTCAGTTACTAACTCAGTTACTTTTTGGAACAAGTAGTGAATAACCATAACTAATTACTTTTTTAAAGTAACGTTCCCAACACTGGTTACGAGTCTTACGACCCACGCCAACTTTATTATACCGCTTCTTTTTCAGAAGCGGTCCTTAGTACCGGTGTTGTGAAAGGAAAGGGAAGGGGCCCTATCTTGCATCCGGCGCAATTTACTTTCTACACTGACATATATGTTGTTGCTAGTTTGCAACTGGCGCAGAGCGTTCTTTACCCTACACCGCCACGCATCGGTAAATTAGGGAATGATCTTGCGCTCCAAGGGGCGGTTCGGCGAAAGGGGGAGGCGTGTTCTAGCGCAAACGTTCCCTGGGGCTATTTTGCAGTTTCAGAAAACAATTGCGCCACAAACCAGAAAATACCTGGTTTAAAGTCAGTGGCGCCTTTTTCAGATGCTATTTTTAGGGGCGCATGCATAATGTTGCTTTTACACCTCGCGCATACACTTTGCGTCTCTCATGTACCTAGCCACTCATTCTTGGTAAATTATTTATGAAAGAACAGCTGATACAGTGGTAATAAGTTGTACTTTTAAATCAATGTATCTGCAAACATCGTACAGCAAACACATATTTCCTTGACACAGACATCGTGTACAAGCCCATAACATTTAGGATTGATGAGTAAAACATTGTTTTACCACGAGTGAGTGTTGAAAAGAATGAATGAATGCGGGTGTGTGTATGTGTAAAATAATTAATGAATGCGGGCACGCGTAAATAGAACCACAGTTACCGCATATCATGTGTGTTAAGTTTTCTTTGCTGAAATTTATTTGAGGACTTTGAGGAGTGTTTCTGAGTTGTGGAAGAAAACGCTATTCCATGTGTGAATTAGGCCATACTATTTGGCCATAAACTGAGCCATTTGAAGTTTGAAATTAATGTGGTCATGCATCTATCTCATCGGAGACTGCAAACGCGCTGTCAAAATATCAAATCGTCAGATTCAAATGCGATCATGGCTCTTAAAGGGGATGGGTGATGGCACGCTCATTGGTTTATTGCACGTAACGGCCAAATCACACCTACGGGTAATTAGGCTACTTCAGACCAAACCTTGTTAGATTTGCGCCTGGGCGCAAGAGTAATTTATGCGCCGGTAAAATAGCAACATCGCCTTAGAACCACCCACAAAGCTACTTGCGCTTGGCGCTTCTCACTTGCGTTTCAGACCGTTAAAATAGGGCCCAAGGGGGTTACATGAGTCTTCCGGATCCTCTGCTAATGCTCTGACTAACCCTAACTAAATAACGTGAAAACCCATCATCAACCATCAACGCTAAATATAAGTAACAGAACTAAAAGATAACAAAGAAAGATCCCATACGGGTATGAGTGCAACTAATGCAGCAAAACAACCCTATAACCACACATAGAACGCGAGGTGCCGGAGTGGTACCATGCAAAGCTGCCTTCCGACTGCCCAGTGCGGAAGCGGGACGTGCAAAGCGGGCGAATCCGACAGACGTCGGTAGAGGCACCTTTTATAACCGATGCCCAACCCACAATCAGGAACCGTGGCGGGACGCAGCCAGCCTGTAGGGGAACAGAGATCGGAGAAATGCATAGCAGCGCCAACACTGGTGATCTCCCCCTAACAGGTAGTCTGATGTCACAAAAACATCACATCCCTTCAACGGGAGCAAAGGCAGCTGACGCAGGAGCAGGTGATGCACTTATGTAAATTAGTTTTGGGTTAATTTATCTATTTTTCTTCTAATGGTGAGACATCCGTCTCACCCCACCACCACCACCACCGTCTCTACTGTGCTGCAAGCGTTATGTGAGGCTAAGGCAGCAGTTATGCAAGGGATAATTTATAGAACGTCGGTCATTGTCTGGAAAATAAGCCCTGACAGGGCGAACTCCTTGTGGAGTGCTACGAAATACGTGACTCAGAGGGATAAAATCCACTTTCTTGAAAGCGGTCGAACGTTGGGAAGGCCCATTCAAGTGATTTGAGCATTCTACAGCATTAAGGAGAATTGTGTATTAACAGTTATTAATGTTGACTTATCTGTCCATATATTTGTACAAGATTATGAATATGCATCACAAGCCTACCAGGGCCATGTAAGCCTTGGACGCAATTTCTTGGCTAGACCTAATCCCTATTGCTAACCTGACTGAGAACATACAGACAAAGGTGTGGGGATATTCAAAGACACTATTGTGGAGAGGAATGATAAGGATGGTAGCCTGGGGCTGTTTTTCACAAAACAGAATAAAGGCCAATGAAATTGCTTTACAAGCCTGTGATCCCCCTTCGCTTCAGCTTTTATTGGGATGGTCTGGCCAGAGGCTATTGTTGAGTTATAGATAGAAAGATAGCTTGATGGATGGATGGATGGATGGATGGATGGATGGATGGATGGATGGATGGATGGATGGATGGATGGATGGATGGATGGATAGATGGATAGATAGATACTTTATTGTCATTGCACATGTCACGAAATTTATTATTTTGATAAAAGGAAAACAAGAGGGAAAACGAGGGGAAAAAAAGGTAATTTCCAAACTAGGCTCTTCTTAGGGGGGCAAAGTATAGGGATTAGGAAAAAAAACACCTCAGCACATCAGCAACATATTAAAAACATCACAAACACATGTGGGAGGGGGGAAGGGTGTCTGGGAGGCGAGGTGTCCCAGCTCAGACACCGGGGGGAGGACGCAGCTAGCGGGCTCGTCACATGACTCGCGGCATACTGTACTGTAACGAGGGATGGAGAGGGGGAGGGAGTCCAGAAGGTGTTGAGTCCAGGGGGGGGGGGGGGGGGGGGGTGTGTGTTATGTGTCTTCGTAACACACCCAAGGACTCCATCTCCAGCCAGACTCAACAGTGTCTCTACCGTCTGATGCTGGTGACGAGGACACGACCGTTGCCACGGAGACGACCACGAAGAGTTCTGATCCAGAGACAAGGAGCAGAGCATCTGTCTGCATAACATCCATGAGTCACCTGCCATGCTTTTATACTTTACGTGTATTGATAGACTGATGCGTTGAGGACTGATGGATGTGTCGTGTCCTCCAGCTTGCCCCGGACGACGCGTGGCGCTGCCCCCACTGTAAGCAGCTCCAGCAGGGCATGGTGAAGATGAGCCTGTGGACCCTCCCAGACATCCTCATCCTCCACCTGAAGCGCTTCCGGCAGGTAGGACCCCCCCCCCCCCAAACACACACACACACACACACACACACACACACACACACACACACACACACACACACACACGCACACACAGTGCGACTAGCTCCAGGGAGAACCCCCCCCTCCATACTAGAGCTTAGATCGGGCCCAGAAAATCAAGCCCGACCCGGGCCGAGCCCGTGCACGTTCTGTCCGAGCCCGGCCCGGCCCGACCCATTAACTGTAATTATGAGCCCGAGCCCGATTTTAACCCGACATTTTTTTTAATACGTATGTAACTTTGTACACATTTGTTACTATAGGCCTACTCTGCAAAATATTTTTGCAAGGGATAATGTCTAGAACTCGGGTCATTATCGAAAATAAGCCCTATATTGGCGGACAGGACACCGACGCGCAGCGAAGGTGTCTTGCTTCGCCCTGAAGGGGCTTATTTTCGATAATGACCGGCGACGTTCTATACATTATCCCGCTTATTACACGGCTACTTGCCAAAACGAACTTCAAATGGTGTGTCTTTTTACAATTTATTCGTTACCAGCATTCGTAGTGTTGATCAGCAGAGAAATAATTTGTCCGCAAAGACGGTGATGTCGCTTAGCAACGGAAGACGCTGGGGTTGACAAGTCACCGGACTACTACCCATGCAAGTGAACGGAGCGTTCCACGGCATTGAGAAGACCCGTGTAATAAAGGCCTATAATATTTCGGTTTATGGCATAGATTTCTCCTCAGATTAGGCCAATAAAGCAATGATAAAAATAAATATAAAAACCCTCGATCAAAGGCCCGGCCCGACCCGGCCCGAGGATAGTGGTGGGAAATATCGGCCCAACCCGGCCTGCGGGTCGGGCTCGGGCTCGGGCTCGGGCAGAGAATCTAAACTCTACTCCATACACACACACAGTGTCTAGCTCCAGTTTAAACCCCCCCGCCCCACACACACACGCACACACACACACACACACACACACACACACACACACACACACACACACACACACACACACACACACACACACACACACACACACACACACACACACACACACACTCTGCTGTTTCGGACGGCTGCTGAGACAAAAAGCTGTCCAAACTTTTTAATCAGAAAAAAATGATTAACGTTGTATTATTGGAATGAGGTCACCCACACACAGGCAGACAGTGTGCATGTGTCTGTGTGTCGGGTATGCGGGTGGTGTGTGTTTAACCGGCCTGACATGGGTATGGGATTGATATTGACACGGTGGCCCCTGGCACCCCTGACAGGTGGGTGAGAGGCGGAACAAGCTGTCCACGCTGGTGCGCTTCCCCATGGCCGGCCTGGACATGGCCCCCCACGTGGTGAAGAGGAGCCAGAGCATGAAGAGCCTGAACCTGGGGCCCTGGCCGCCGGCGTGGAAGCCCCCCTCCGGCCAGACCCCCAGCCCGGCCCTGCCCCAGGACTACCTGTACGACCTGTACGCCGTGTGCAACCACCACGGGGGCATGCACGGAGGGCACTACACTGGTACACACTCGCACCCGGCTCCCCCCCCCCCCCCCCCCCCCCCCCCACCCTCGGTTATTAGAGACAGCCTGGGAACTCAACAGCGCTTGGTTCCTGACAGCAGTGGAAGGTGGATGATTTAACCTGAATGTCGAATCGACATTAGAAACAGTTTTTGGATTGATAATACCCGCTTAAAGAGCGCGCCCTCATCACGAAACCGTTGCTCGTTAGAACAGGGCCTGTCTTCGCGGCCACGAGGTTAAAGAATAGATTTCTTATGATTTCTGTAAAAGAAATGTTTTGGGATTAACTCAAATTAAAGGACAGGGATAGATGGTTTAAGGTGAGGGTGTCGTTGGAACCATGGCAGATGCAGGAGATGAAAAATCCGCCGGTGTTAGTTTCTCATACTCTCTTTACAGAGCGGTCATCTATTCACTTACAAGTCACACCCAATGACAAAAAAACTTGTATTATTCATAATCAGGGAAAATGTTCCCAACACCAACACCAAAAATGACATTTTTCATGTTCAACAGGCAAGAGTCCTCACAGGAAAGACAAAGGAAATACAAATTTAAATGTCCTCATATAATCGTTTCTAAGATGATCTCATTCGAATGAATGTCGAGGAGATCCCCCTCACCACTGGAACTGCAGACGTTATCGTGATGGTGTGTCCCCTCCTGTTACCCTGTTGCAGCCTACTGCAGGAACTCTGTGGACGGCCAGTGGTACAGCTACGACGACAGCAGTGTTGACCTGGTGCCAGAGGAGGACGTGTGCACCAGGGGGGCCTACATCTTGTTCTACCAGAGGAGGAACACCATCCCCCCCTGGTCTGCAAGTAGCTCCGTGGGGGGTATGAGACAACTGCATAGAGATTTTTTGATTGATGGCACTCTAACTCATGCGCACTCCTACGTTGGATTTCAGGCATGGTTAAAGTTCTCCCGAGATAGAGGCTGGACTTGTGCGAGCTCTGTCCAATGTAGGATTACTATTTCGTTGACAATCCAGTATTATGTTTGAAGATTTTTTATGGGAATTTCTACTTTAGCAAGGGTGGATAATCACAGGATAAAATAGTAATTTCTTAAGTCCAAGTCCCTTCACGACTTAACATATTGATTTCAATAAAAGTATAAAATAGAGATGACCTTACAAGTAGAAGAAGACATAAAGCACATCAGGTTCATCACTTTCTGCTGGAGGGATCTGGGAAGTTGGCTTCTTTGTCCTTTCCTCCTTCTTTGTCCACAACCTTTTTCTTCTCTGATGTCACTTTACATTTGTGTGCTTGATCTACCGCACTGTATCTTCCTCCTGAATATGGGGGATCCAATAGGCGTGTTGTCAGCTTTACAGCTCAGTTTATATCATAGTCAGAAGGTGGCTGCCCTAAGTGGGCCTTACTCGCCACGGATCGCTCAATGTGGACAGCCCTCAGCAGCAGGTGCATTCCTCCATGATCTCATCGTTTGTAGCACTTTTATATCAAATACATACATTGCAACAACAAAAGGCACTTTTTGGCTGACATGAATCATTTGTATAGAAAGAAAAATAAGACGGAAATTAAAATGTTTTTAAAAAGTGTATTTGATATTTAATATAAAAATATTAAATATATACTTTCTTTGTTATTAGTTCATATAATATAAAAACTGAAAATAATAAATTGATATAGATAGATAGATAGATAAATCTTTATCATCTTCCTGGGGGAAAATTCCTTTAAATATCGATCTATATCTTTGCGTACAGAGTAAAAGCATAGGAGACACTGATAATATAATGCCACGAGTACATCATACAAAACTTGTTTGCAGGCACAATCTTAAAAATCCCCCGTTTTGCTTATCAATTGGAATTGGCTCCGTCCAATCTCGAGCCCCCTCAACTCCTCAACACCAACTGGAATTATCCGTTACTCACCGACAGGTTTTTCCTTTGAGACACATTCACAAAGGACAATTGAGTCATGGCCAAGAGTGAGCTGACGCACTCTGAGCTCATCTCTTGTGATCGCATCACCCGTGCACTTGAATAGCATTTCCGCCATGTTGGCTCTTTTATGCTCCTCTTTTATTTGATTGTTCAATTATATGGCCCACTTATCGCTTAGCTCAAACTCAAACCGAATCCACGCACACTAATTCTGAAGACCTACTTGTATTTGTTCCTTGGTACAGAGAAAATAAGGTATGAGGTGCAAAGGGGAGACCTGTCTGCAATTAAAATTATAATTAAAAAACAATACGACAACAAGTAAAGCATGCCACCGTGTAACATTTTTAAATAGGGCTGTTGCAACGAAGTCTTTTCATTTCTGGTTAAAACATGTTTTATTGGAATAACGTTTCAAAAAGCAAAACTGCAATATCCCATACGTGCTGTGTGGAGGAAGCCAGTGGCTGAATCCAAACCGTTCACTTGAAATGCTCTATCCATACTATATAATGATGGTACTTATGTTATTATATTACTTGCTGAAATAAGGCTTTCACTGCTGCACATCCCAAAGCTCAGTACAGATCATTGTTGCAGTTTAACTCAAAACCTTGAAAGGAGCTAATTTCATTCAGCCCTGCCTCTCAGTCTCCATCTCTCTCTCCCCCATGTGCGTCTCCCAGGCTCCACCAGCTCCTCCATGTCAGACCACTGGCTGATCCGGCTGACGGACGACAGCATGAGGAGCAGTGTGGCGTCTCGCCACTCCGTCGCCTGCCCCGACCCCCTCCCCGACTCCCCGGAGCCCCCAGTCTTCGAGGACAACTCCCCGAAGCAGGAGAAAGGTGAGCTCCACAAGGTTCCACATACACAATCTATTTCATTGGATTGTTTGTACACAATGGTATAACACAATACTCACAATCAGTGATTCCACACGTCTTGAAAAACCTTGATTCTTCCCTGTAAAATATGGAACATTTAATGGAAAATGTCAAGGTTACACGACAAAGCCTATTTCATGTTTGTGTGGATGTTCAGTCTGACTAAAAGTAAATGGCCTCTTGAAGATTAAGCACTTGCAATACTTTTTGAGGAAATACTCGCAGGAGACTTGTCTGCAGTGTAACGTCACTTGCGACCTCTTTGCCCTCGTCTTTGCCCTGACTGTTTTGTGTAGTGCTCCTCCTTTATTGGTTTTTAACATACATACAATACACATAATAAAGCACAAAAAGAAAAAACAGCACTGAATGAAATAAGCACTGAATGAAATAATAAGGAATGCTTGCTAGACCTTATGGAGCTTCTGGGTAGAGCCTCGGGCAGTGCTTTTAAGCCGTTCCAGCTTAAGATGGTGCATAACATCCTCCACCCAGCGCCTGTGAGATGGTGGCAGAGCTTTCTTCCAACTAAAGAGTATCAGACGTCTAGCAAGTAGGGAAGAGAAGGCAGAAAGACACAGAAAGTTTGCAGTTAATGCAAATTGATGATTTGTGTAATTGCGGTTTACCCAATCTCGAAAATCCATTTCCGATAAATCCATTCCTAGCTACTCCTCCCATCGACCCATTAAATGATCTAGAGATCGGGAAGCTACACTCTGAATATTATCATACCCTACAGGGCTCCAGACAAACTTTTTGCATTGGATGCACTGGTGCGCTTATTTTCTTAGGTGCACCAGTTCAAAATGTAGGTGCCCCCAACTTTTCCTTGCGATGCCATAAAGCCATATGGTCACCTTTTTATCGCTCTACATAACTTTCACCTAATGTGAATCATTTTTAAACAAGAATAATGCTGCATTCCAGGCAACCCGTAACCTGTGTTTTCACAACCTTCTACCTGTGAAAATGCCCTGGAACGGCAGTCAAACCCTCAACTCAGAACCCGATGTGCTTCCAGTTCCAGCTCGCAACTTACGGGCTAAAAAGTGTCCCAGGAACGCAGCATAAGGTGTAGAGAAATGCTTGTCTTTATTTTACGCACAATTAAATAAAAAAATAAATAATAAAGTGTTTCAAGTTCTTCACTGAGCTGAAATTGAATATTTCAAACTAAAACATTAAGCAAAGTAAAACATTTCCAAATAAAAGGACTTGTGCAGCCTGCACAAGTCCCCCTAAAACAACATTGTGCTCCAACACTATATTTCATGATATATTTATTGTTGATTTTGCTGCAATTGAATGCTAACTCCAAAACTCTGGATATACTTCGGGTGATTTGACGCGTCATCAAAACCCTTTTTAGTGGTGACTTTTTATCACTTAAAGTCAATTAAATGAATTTATAGACTGGTTCAGCTGTTGGACGTGTGCGCTCAATAACTCTCACGTTCCTCTCCTTGCGATCATTGCAATTGACCATTTATTGATCCATTTATTCAAAAGATCCAAAGACAAAGTTCGGGTGCATTATGGTATCATGTTCAAAAGCGGTTTGCTCATCCAGCCTCACAATCACCTCCACCTGTGCTGATGAGCTCTAATAACCTATTGTGGGAACCATATGCCATTTGCGCTAGCCAGTGTGGAAACCACAAAACACACATATCATTGAAATGGCTATGACAGGCATGGACGTATTGATTATCTGAATGCTTATGGGAGACCTATGTCATTTTTATAATATTGTTAATTGTTAAGTCTGACCTAAACATTTTAGTTGGGTTGGTATTTAGTTTTAATTTGCTTGTTTAGTTATGTATGACAGTTAACAATGTTGGTGTATTACAATTCATTATGTGGGTAGGCTACTTGCTCAGACCTTATGATGCTACAATGCTAACAATGCTAGAGAATGAGAATATTTCTAAATCCGGAACTCACCAATGTTTTTTCACAGGAATGAATAGGCGCCATGTTTTATTCCGCTGTCCTTTTATTTATAGGTCCATGTTCACAATGAACGGGGCCCGAGATGATAGACACTACAAATGATAGCGCACTTTGGTTGACAGCGGGAGAGGGAGAGGAGAGGCGGACACGTGCTGTCTGTCTTCCATATATGTTTTTAAAGGTTTTGAAACATATAGGGTACAGATTAATAAAGGCCTGCATGAGACTCATGTGGTCCTACCAACAATAGTGGAAAAATATAAACCTGGTGTGCAATGATCATGTTTTAAATAAAGAAATGGCTTATTAGATGGAAGACGGATCTGCCCTGTCCTGTAGGACAGATGGGTTGTTTAACACGCCTGCCGTTTATTGCGTTTTTAAATTTGTGCGTGTTGTGGGGTCCAGACTCCCAGTAGTAGGGCTGGTTGGAACAGTAGGCCTCGTTTTTTTAATGAAAAAACATATTTTTACCTCGCCTCACTCGGCTTTTGTCTCGTTTACTTTCTTTCTCCGCTTCATGGAAGCGGAGAAAGAAACTCTGGCGCTCAGGTTGCTCTCGATTAAAAAAAAAAAAAAACGCAAGCAGTGAAAAGAACCACAGCCAATCAGAACCAAGGACCCGACCGAGCACTTTCCCTTGTTGTTTAAGAACAGTATATGATCCTACCGAGTGCGAGTTCCGTCACAGACAGACGATGCGATTGCGAAGGTTATGTATGTTTTCCCCGGGCAGCGTTGGGTGCAACGGTGCGATCTAGAAAAATTATTAGTCACACCCTTAAATATTTTGGTCGCACTCTGGAGCCCTGCCCTAGCCTTGACAGCGAACCCTGCCAGCTGGATCCATGCTCAGACATTCATCTACCCAGGTACTCTGTGGGGTTGTTAGAGATAAGTGTTTTTTTACATTATTGCATTATTGCATTCCCTTGTCTCGTCCTGGGAGAAGGGGAAAATAGATTATCTTATTTGTTCTTGCTGAGGGTTGCGGTGTCGCATATCAAATCTTGAGAGTAGGGCCAAAGCCAAACTTCTCTAGTGCATTGAACAGGTAGCTGTATTCAATCATGTCAAAAGCTTTTTTCGGCATCTCAAGCTATTATAATCTCTGACTTGACATTGTTAGGTTGATACATGCTGAATACACATTGAACATTGAATACACGCTGAAGGTTGCTCGACAACTGCCTACCCACTCCAGAACACGTCTGATCGGGATGTATCAATTTAGGCATGATTCTCTCCAGTCTACCTACCAGCACCTTTGTTAAAATGTTTTAGTCTCCACATAGCTGACTGACTGGATGGTACGACTCGCATAGCAAGGGATCCTTATATTTTTTGGGTAAAAATGAGATGGAGGCCTGTTATCGTAGTCCGGCGGAGTGTATTTTCAATCAAGACTTCTTCAAAAACAATAATGGTAGCAATTTGGGAGCAATTTTTTTTAAACCTAAATTGGATACCAATCACGGCCTGGAGCCTTTCCGGATTTCAGTTTTTTAAATGCACTATCAATCTCAGTGAAGGTTATATTCCTTTCCAATCGTGATTTGTCCTCTCCATCTAAAGTTGGCATCTCCAATATACTAAAGTAGTACGCTTCTGATGTATATAAGTCCTCATAGAAAGATTTAAATTGAGCGTTAATGTCCCTTTGGTCCGTAACAATATTACCCTCTCTATATTTTATCGCAACTATAAGACCTGCTGTTGCCGACCTCCCAAGTTGATTGAGCAAGAGCTTACTGGCAGGTTCCACATATTCATAACATTTATGTCGCGATTTCAAATGAAGATCCATAGCGTTACTGTTTGTAAGGGAATCAAATTCTGTCTGAAGGGAAATTCTCTCTCTGTACAAGTTTTCAGAGGGTGATGTCCAATGTAATTGGTTACTACTTTAATCCTGTCAATCAACTCGCTAGCCCATTTGGTTTTCCTCTTATTCTCACCGGCGTTATAGGATATCACTTGTCCCCTCACATATGCCCTCATGGTTTCCCACAGCGTTCGATAACTTATCTCAGGAGACTCTTTGGTTTCGAGAAATAGATCTATGTGCGTGTTTATGAAGTAACAAAGTCTTTACCTAGAGTAGTCTTAGTAGACGCCATGTATGCTGAGGGAGTACATTTTGTGCTCCCTCAGCATGGTGACCCCCCCCCCACTAAAAAAAAAAAAGCATGGTGGGGGGGGGGGGGGTCACCCCATTACTTGAAGAGAAGCATTAATGCAGCTTGGAGATGTATTATGTGTGGTGAGCTTTGTACTGGAGCTTTGTACTAATTGGGGTGTACACATTCGCAAGCACAGTTGGCCTATTCAATAATTTCCCTTGAACAATTGCATAGCGACCATTTCTGTCCCTTCTCGCGAACTCGGTGCAGGAGAATGGCCACCCCTCTACTTTTGCTATTAAAGTCAGAGTGGAACATTTGTGTAAATCCTCCTCTTCAAAGTTTTGGTTGGTCCTTATTTAATACGTTTGTTTCCTGTAAATACACAATTTCAGTTTTTAATTTGCTTAAATAAGAAAATACCTTGCTTCGCTTCACAGTATGATTTAATTCCCTTACGTTCCAACTCACCAAGGTGGTCAGCTCTGCCCAAACTGTTATTTACCGCTGCCATGGAGACTACCTCACAAGTGATGCCACTGCCCGCTCTCTGTTCATTGCTGCCAGTGGTTCCAAACAGACTGCATTGGAAATTCCCTGAGTTTGATAATAAGGCTGTAGCCACACAAAGAGAAAATTAGGGGGTGGGGTAGGGGTAGCACAACTAGACACATGTATAAAAATATTAATAACAACACAACTTATCACCAATATTCTTAAACACAAACGTGAACAAACGTGTCACAAAAAAAGTTATCACAAAAAAAATCCTACAAATATTTGTACTGTGAATTGCCGGATACACTCAATGATTTTCTTTTTTAAATTCTTACTTATTTCTGGTTTTCCCTGTTTTTATTTTCCACCAATCAGGCAGGTTTGAGAGCCGGCCGTTTGAGAGGGGTCTGAAGGGCCGCAGCGTCAGCATGAGGAGCCCCAGCAAGGCCCGGGACACCCTGAACAAAGTCCTGCCCCTCCGCTGGTCCTTCGGCTCCAAGGACCGACGGAAACCCCAGAGCGCGGCGCCGCCCCCCGAGCCCCCGCCGGGCCCGGCCGAGCTGGTGGAGTACCTGGAGTCCGGGCGCCGGCCGCGCTGCACCAAGGAGCCCATCGTCAGTCTGATGGCGGGGCAGCCCGCCGCCAAGGACAAAGCTCGCCACGGCCACCCCGGCGTGGGCGGGCTCAACTGCATGGGCCGGCCGGAGGAGGGCGGCTGTCCAGAGTCTCCGGGGTCGCAGGTGGCAGAGGGCCAGAGGCGCACGTCGGGCGGCAAGACTTCAAGCCTGAGGCGCGGCGGGAAGAGCAGCCAGGGGAAGGGGGAGAGCCCCGCCACGAGCACGACCGCCAGCACCGCCACCCTGGGCAGGGCCACCCTGACCCGCAGGAAGGACAGCGGGAAGCAGGGGTCCTCCAAGGTGCCCCCGGAGGAGGTCGAGACCAGGAGGGGGTCCGGCGCGGGGGTCCAGCACAGCGTAAGCACGCCCAGCCTCCGGCAGGGTTCTCTGAGCAGGACCAAAGAGCATGCGGGGAGGGCAGAGCGGCCCGCCGCCCAGAGGGGGGAGCAGGGGTCCCGCGGAGGGGAACCCCAGCCCGGCGAGGAAGAGGAGGCCAGGGGCAACGACGGGATGTTCTCGTTCCTCAAGGGGAACTTCCTGAAGAAGGACAAGGACGTCAGGAGGACGAGGCATTGCGGGCCGTCAGGGGACGCAGACGCAGACACAGGGAGGAGCAGCTCCTCCAGGCTGTCACTGTCCAATGGGGAGGCAGGGGGCACTGCGGCTGCCAGTGAAGGGCGGCGCTCGGATGGTGCGGGCCATCCCGGTGCCGAGCTGCCCAACGGGAAGGCGGCCCGCGGCACAGCAGATATCAAGCGCTCCCAAAGCTCCTCCAATATCCCCTCTAAGACAGAGGCGACGATGCGCAGGACGGCCTCACTTCACCGCAACGGAATCCCCCATGCGACCGCGTCCCCCCACGGCCAGCCCACGGACAAGCTGTCCCACGGCACCCTGCAGAGGCCACGTCACAGCACCCACTCCCTGGGGCGCAAGAAAACAGTGCCAGAGTCCAGCTTCTGAGGTTTAGGTGGACAGAGTCTCGCTTCTGAGGTTTAGGTGGACAGAGTCTAGCTTCTGAGGTTTAGGTGGACAGAGTCTAGCTTCTGAGGTTTAGGTGGACAGAGTCTCGCTTCTGAGGTTTAGGTGGACAGAGTCTCGCTTCTGAGGTTTAGGTGGACAGAGTCTAGCTTCTGAGGTTTAGGTGGACAGAGTCTCGCTTCTGAGGTTTAGGTGGACAGAGTCTAGCTTCTGAGGTTTAGGTGGACAGAGTCTAGCTTCTGAGGTTTAGGTGGACAGAGTCTAGCTTCTGAGGTTTAGGTGGACAGAGTCTAGCTTCTGAGGTTTAGGTGGACAGAGTCTAGCTCCTGAGGTTTTCTGAGGTGGACAGTCTCTGCTGGACTGTAGAGGAGGTTGACTGTTTCAAATGAATTGTTGAGGAACATCGATACCGGAAGATTTGAAGAGATCCCATAAAAACTGCCCAAATACCACACAGTCAACACTGAATATTTAAGCATGAACACGCACACACGTGCTTGCAAGCCTATGCACATGAAAGCACTGGTGCACGCACCCCTTTATGCGTGTGCGCACACACATGAACCCATGATTATGCGTGTGAACACACACGCTCCTACGCCAAACCAATCACGCAAAGGGTGAATAATCAAAGCAATACAACTCGATTCCCGATCGCGTGGCCTAATGCTCACAGGAAGGAGGCTGTCTCACGTGAGGATGGAGAGCAGCCAGCTTCAAGGACTTCAGCACATTCACATGATATGTCACGTTTGGTGCCTTAATCTGTTCTGACAGTCTTAGTATAACTCTTGCCACCGAGTGAACGTGTGTGAGTATGAGCACTCCTCGACTTTCGATTTGTCCTTTCTCTCTGCCAAGATCTTTGATGCGTGCGTTTCTTTGGCAACTTCATGCTCTAGATTAATATATTGTTCTAAAAGTCTCACAGAGCAGCTTCAAGAAGTGTGCCTTCCCAGGCAGATGTCTACTACTATTTTAAATGTATATATGATATATGGTGATATGTTTAATATATATGATTGTCAGTCTGCTATGTTTTTTTTTAATTCATGTAGCAGGACCGCCCAGTCCAGCACCAGAAGTAATTGTCAAATTACACTAAATGCCTAATCCACCCTCTACACAGTGTGCATTGACCAGTCCTACTACATCCCATAATTGTTTTTGAATTTGTTTTAAAATCTTGCCATGTTATGATCACTGCAATATTTCGTTTTTTGTTTCTGTCAAGGTTCCGATGCTTTTGTTTGAAATAGTAACAAATCATTCACTCTTCCCCATCAGATTCAAGATGACTCGTTTGGCATGCAAGCATTTTAATGTTTCTTTGTAGGAATAATTAGCTCAGAAAGCATAATAGCGCAAATGCAGAATCTTGCTGTCACAGAAATGCCAGCAGGACACACGTCCTCTCTCACACTGTTATGCTGTCACCTCCCCCATTCCTGGTTCAATTTGCCTCTTAAGTGCCTTGTTTAGTATTCAAGCAATTTAATGGTGATGGACACTATAATCAAACCTATTGATTTGGCTCTCTTCTCACTAATACAAGGCAGGGGACAATACTTCAGACGTCAGGCTGATAACCTATGTTTGTTAGACGTTTGCGTTGCCCCGCTTTGTACACAAACTCAATGTTCTCGGTTCACAGCATGAAATAGAAGAATGTATTATTTATTCATCTATAAACTTTTTTTTATGGATTTGGGGTATATTTTGATATGCAATGATTTGGTCTACAACTCTGGCATATGAAAAGGACATGTATTTTGATGGTTGAAAGCTAGTATGCTTAATGTGAATAATTTGAATCGATAGTGACAATATTGTTCATCAAAATATGTTATTAAAAAAATAATCCAAGCAAATCATCTAAAATAATGTCTTAAGAATGTTTAAATCTTACTGTTTATCGTTGGATAGACACTGAAGTCTACAGTAGAACAGCTTTCAGGAAATACCATCACCTTCACACATTCCTTTTCGCAAATACCAAGCCATACAAGTCCATATAAATTCATAGCAGGCTATAATGTAAACCTGTGTTTGAAAAGAGATGTTTCATTTAATTCATTAATGTGTTCCACCTGCATTTAGGAATTCATTATTAAGCGATATTACATGAGGGTTTGTTTAACACAACTTGTCGTTCCGTACCGCATCACTGTTATGCCAATAATGGTAAATCACACCTTCCTGTTTGATAATGCTTGAACAGATAACATTACATAACAGTTCTTTGTCTTCAGACTAGGGATCGACCGATACCGATTTTTTAGGGCCGATACGATACCGATATTTTTTCCTCAGCCTTAGCCGATACGCCGATACCGATTTTCTTGAGCCCGATTATTATTATTTTTATTATTATTTTTGTTTTTTTTAAAGGAACATTTATTGAACTTCAATATAAAAAACAATATTTAACAAATAGTAAAAACAGGTGAAGTAGAACAAGTAAGAACAAGTAGATGAACAATATTTAACAAATATTAAAAACAGGTGAGGTAGAACAAGTAAAAAAAAAGAAAAAAAAAATCGGCGAAAATCAGCCGCGTATCGGCCGATACCGATACACGTAAAAACCGTGAATATCGGCCGACCGATATATCGGTCGATCCCTACTTCAGACCTGTCAGTGTGACCACAATATGAACATGTTAATTCCAAGCTTTGGCCATGAACATGTTTTTTATCAAACTGCTGCAATATTTGAACATTTGAATGCAGTACCAATGGTTGATTTTGCTTAATTTAAGGGCATTCAAATCTCTCTATAGGTTTTCACCTACCTGTTGACAAACAGGAACATTCTGCCATAAAGGTTTTCATAGCCTTGATTGGTTTTGTTAAAAAACGATTTATTCAAAGAGATTTGTGACGCTTTATCATATTAATGTGTGGCATCGTTCTTATGATGTAAAATTATACATTTTGAGATACTGTTTCCCATTAAAAATACTTTTCTTAATGTAGATTGAATTTTGAGCATTCATACAACAACCCTGCTTTGTAAAAGTGCTTTCCGGTTTTCGTTATTTTTAGGGCAGTGATGCCGGCAAGTCAGTGGCATCAATGCTTAATCACCCTGAAACCATGTCAGCCAATCAGAGGTCATTAAAGTTAATCCTGAGCGGGCGCAGCTTCTACTTTAAATAAATATATATTGCATTCTCCTACACACGCCATGGATTAGTAGTGAATATTGTTGGTCTTCTGGCTTTTTGACATTTTGTGTTAATTAATGATGTGCTGAAGGCATGCTCAAACTTTTTGTAACTCGTCAGAAAAATGATGCATCTGACCTTTCCTATTCTCCTAAATATTTGAGGCAATAATATACCAATCAAACTTTAATTTTTGAGAGCAATCAAAGCCTACAACCAGACCGCAGAGTCTGTAGAGTCAAGCGCTTAGAATAACTGGACAGGATTCAGAGTCACTAGGGTTCGACACAGCCGCAAGCAGCTAAGAGGACGTTTGCATTAGCATGCGACCTCTAGGGTCCTCTTGGTCTATGGAAATATAAGTTATCTGATTGTATTTAAAGTGTTGTACCTCAATGGACAGCTCGGGTCATCCTCATTTGACTGGCATGCCTTTTGGTTTCACAAAAATTTAAGTTTTTCATGTAGGCCGACGAGGAATTTTGTCAAGCCTTGAAGCGTTAAATCATGAATTGATTGCATGCCTCACAGAAAAATTGAGAGTTAGGGTTAGGGTTGCAATACACCGCTCTAATGCTAACGTCCTTGTTGCCTGCAGCTACGCTAGATATAGCTTTAAGTATACAAATCAAAAAGACTGAGTCCTCGAAATGTAAATACATTTGTTCATTTCTAGTTCAAAAGTAAATCTAGCGATATTTTCTGCAGCGACAGGTGTTTGGGAGTTATATCGAGGCAAGTGGCTGAACCCTTCATTACAGTGGAACTCAAAGGGCGGCTGGGGACATAGGGACGGATGAGACGTTGGTTAGTGCAGATCCAGGCACCATACCCCGAACATCAGAATAAATACAATAAAAATAATGTGAAGAAGAATCTGAAATCCAGAATTAGTCCTCAATGCAATGCCACTTGCATGTGCTGCCTCAAGCATGAGACAGGAAAGGGACAGCCGAAAACACTCCTTTAGAATCCGGCTACTGGGTTGAGCTGGTGTAGGGGATACAAAAGGTTACTATTGATGCATTTTTCCCTCTCCTGCAGGGCTGGCATATAGATTGTTGTTTTACTGCCCACACCTATCTCCTACTTGTTAACTTCTGTCCGACATCACCATGGATGGATTTGCATTTTCTCCATTGACTTTTCATTCATTACGTAAAGGGTTTTAAGCCTGGAATCAAGCCAATTGTTCATCAAGGTAGTCGTGACCATCTTATTCTGGGCAAAAAAATAATCAGAGAAAAGGCAATATACCTTTAAAGGTATAAGACTGTGTACATTACTTTTTGTGAAGAGTGGAGGAACTACTCATCCCACAACCATTGCTAACTTTTTCGCGATGGCATTGTCCTTATTTATGGGTAAAGAAGCAACGGTGAAGGACCGTACTAAACGCCCTATCCATTGTATTGGTCTGTAAATGCTAATCAAATCAATCAAATGTATTAATTAAGCACCTTTAATAAAAAGGTAATTGGTTGGGGAGAGATCTTATGTTTTATGTATTTTTTTGTAATGCCTGTCTACACTTCAAACTCAGACTCAAAACAAATTGCAGAAAATATGCAACAGCGCCCCCTAGGGTCACACTTTTCGGTGGGTCGCAGAATTCCGTGTAACACCGGAACCACATTGTTACTTCTACAATATTATGAATATACTGCGTCGGGTCCTCCGACGTCTCTCCCTCTTCCACAAAAGGTAAAGACATGCAATGGTGGTTATCTTGTTGTGGCGCGACAAATTCAACAAAACTTGCACAGCGACAGATTATGATGTGTGGCGCGACAAAACTTCGGCGACAACACGAACGGGCGACAAATTTCGCGTTTGGTGTGAACGCACAGTTAGGTTTCGATCCCTACAAGCTGAAAAAGTCGGATTTTAGCGAGGATCAGGCCCTTTTACCGAGCGTAGATTACGGGTCAAGGCTTTCCTAGTAAAAAACAAAATTTAGAACTGCAGGCGCAAAAACTCTCGCAAAGAACCTCTCACGAATTGATTGAGCCCCAATACTTACCAGTTATGAAGTGATTACGACAAATACGAGTGTTGGCGAGATTTTTTTGTGCCATGTCACCCCGGTAGATGTTCGAAATCCAAGTCGCTCCTCGGTCAACTCACGCGTCCGCTCACCTTGAGTTGTGATCACTTTTGGAATCCTAAAAAAACTGCAATTCCCATTCTCCCATATGAAATTATTCGCACAACCGTGCACAGCACAACTGGTAGGCATTAGCCTATTAGCCAAACAAAATAATATAATAGCGAAACAATTGAGGTTAGATACGCGCTTTGCGATTGAATGACCTCCACTCTAATGTGACTGAAACAAGTGTAGCGGGGCGCAATGTTGTGATTGCTTTCCTACCAAGATGGCCGACTTCCGGTTTGGTTACGAATTTTAATTAGCTGTTTGTAGCCGCATCTTGTCGTCGTGGAAACAAATGCCTTATCCTCACGATGACCCCAAATCATTACCATAAAAAAGAAATTGTCACTGATGACCGTCATTTCGTATCATTTATGGTATGGGTCCCTATGTGTGTGCGACTGCTTAACATAAATACATAGAGCGTCTACACAGAGTGGCTCTTGAGCGAGTCTACCCTGGCTGCTACGGTACACAGCAGAGCCGATGGCCAGGAGATGGTTCGCCAGTCACTGAATCGATTCTCTCCGAAGCCGGAGACACACTTTGACACCAGAATTTTTTTTCCATCAACAGCCCAAGGCCTGAAAGTCCCCTCCATTTCACAAGGGACTTTAATGTGAGTCAGGGCAGTATCACAGAAGTAGCGGTCAGTTTTCTAAAAAAGATTGGATCTGAAAATCAGATATCATATTTTTCATTCGATATCTATATGCTTTTTCATTAAAGAATTAGAATTAATAACCATCATCATGAAGGCTTACAGACAGTAAAGTCACCTGTCGGTGACTTTACTGTCTGCTCTCTGCCTGCCCGAACCTGTACCGAACCTGTACCAGCTTCTGGGAGTCTTTAACTCCCAGAAGCTGGGAGTTAAAGACAATAATACATGTAAGTGCAGTCCATTATCCCTTGGACTGCATTGGACTCATTATCATATGCCTCATGCACTGTTTCCCCCAGAAAATGTCTTCAAAAAAGTCAAGGTGGTCAAGGAGTTAAATAAATATTTTTCTTTATTTTTTGTAGTTGATGAAAGTATGTTTTCATTCCCTACGAGAGTTTTGCACTTTGTTATTGTTTGTTATTGTTTTTTTTTTTTTACACATTGGTAGTCAAGGCGGGGCCCTACTGTTGTTAAGGCAGCCGCCTTAACCATACAGTGCTGGGGGAAACACAGGCCTCATGTGATAAACCTGCCTTGTCCATGCCTGCTTACCTGTAGCAGTGACTCATAAGTGTCATAGCTGCATGTTATGTGTTCAATATTTTATATCAGAGTGTCACTTTGCGGTTCTGAAAGTGCATCGGATACCGAGAGAATTCAATTTTAAAAGTCATCAAATTGTTTGTATTAGATGGAACCCCATGGCTGTTTTGACGCATAGAGCCCTGACTACTGACACAACTATTGCTTATTATAACCTTCTCCTTTTGACCTCAATAACCTATTTTTTTTTTATTGCTTTTTAGCTTCTTTGCCTTATTGTCAAACTCAAAATGAAAAGTCAACACAATATCGCTGAAAATGAATCCAATGTGCTACACAAAGCTTATGGATGAGAGAGGCTGTTAACCTTATCAGTCTGATCATGTTTCCCTTACTCTATGTGCAAGGGCTTATGAGATAATAACCTTCCTTTGAATGTGAATACAAAAAGAGAGGTGATGCTTGTGATGTCGGCTACAGCGAGAGAATCCCTGGGATTTAGCGCTTTTAACATTTACCCAGGAGGGCTGACTAGTTGCCCTTTCGTTTTCACAAGTGCGATTTACATTCAACAAATGTTAATAGAAAACCGCAGGTAGTAATTACATTTCAAAGGGAAATTCCTTTTTTACATCTACAGTTAAATTCTGAATAGCTATATAAGGAATTATAGTGACAAGTTAATATAGTATTTCAGATATCGGGAATTAAATTCTAGATATCTGAAATGACATTACTAATAACAATTCCAGGCAAAAATAATTACAAATTTTCCATAATTCGATCGTGAACAGTAAGAATTGAAGATTGAATAGACAATTGTAGATATCTATAATGAACATCAAGAATTTAATTAATGGTGTGTGTGTGTGTGTGTGTGTGTGTGTGTGTGTGTGTGTGTGTGTGTGTGTGTGTGTGTGTGTGTGTGTGTGTGTGTGTGTGTGTGTGTGTGTGTGTGTGTGTGGCCACATAAGCATCGGTGCAGTGAGATTGGTACATTATAAAGGCCTGCACTCAGTCTTTGTGTGTCGAATGGAATGGAAAAGGACACAGTCTACGTCTGCTCCTGCCCCAATCAGGGCATCAATTCACTGAAGACTGCAAAAGACCCGGACGACTAGACCACACTAGATGTGTCGGTGGCCTCTTTTGCCACAAGTGTAGGTACAAGCTATGTATCATTGCTTGCCAAATAATTATCTGTAATCATTCTTTCAAAATCTGCATTTATTGGGGGTAACAGGGGGAAGGGGATGGGAGCAAGTAAATGGGGCACTGCCCCCCTCAGAACCACCAGTGTTGACTGTCTCCATTTAGCAACTCTATGATTCACCAACCGGTGACCCTTCCGGTGGAACCGGTGGAACCAGAAGTGGGCCTACTTTACATTTGCTAATGATTAATCTAATTTAGAACAGCCCTACCAAAAGGGTAGCCTAAGTGTAGCAGCCCTTGACATCGAAAGAACCGGAGTCTCTGACGGGTGCAACCTTTTATTGTAGAATTCTTTTTGTGATGTAGCACCGTGAAACTAGAAAAAGTAACAGAAAATGGTTGCACTTTTACACAAATATATTAACATCAGTGCAGTACAATTTCCATGTTCACAAATAAAAGAAAGTTACACTAGTCTTAAGATAACATTCATTTGTGTGCAAACTGCATAAACATCTGAAAGACCTTTACAATATTCACTTGAATTCAAATATTATTCCAATACAGGAAATAAAAGAATGACAGAAAACATATTTCAGCACAACAAAGAAAACTTAAACGTGTGCATTATTTGCTTCACTTACATAAAGACACCAAAATTAAACATAATCACACTAAAGGCTTACAATAAACCAACATACCTCGCTCCGCTTGCCAAGGGTGCAAGACAAGAAAATTGAGAGGGAAAAGTTGCATTCACCGGACATTCATGGGTCAGCTGTTAGCTTGCTTCATACACTATTCACGGACATAAAACGAAGAAATACGACCGGTGTAAGACACACAAACTATAAAACTTACATACAAAATGTTTCAATATGAACCCAACATTTATCTAACCAAAGTACAGGCTTTAAGACATATTAAACTTACGTTTTCGACGCGACTACGTGCGAGAAACGCATCGCCGTGAATGCTGCTGTGCGCTAGTGATGGTTGAATCTGAGTCAATCGGATTCAAAGAACCGAATCCTTACATTCACCCATGAGTCACGAGTCCGTGGTCTAAATTAACCCGAATCTTTCGGTTCTGGCTGCTACGGACGACATTATTAAAACGATGCACGAATGTCATCAAACTGTAGGTCTATAACAACATTAACACATCCGTTTTTCATCTGCATAGTAACTTAGATTAAGCATATGGACCCGGAGCTGCCAGCTGCGTGGTTGAATAAGAACTTCCTGTAGACAGAGCTGTACACAGATCCAGATCCATAGACTGAGCGAATTCATGGGTCGGATTCGTATCCGGTTGAGTGAAAGACTAACTCAAAGGATTCAGATGAAATGGGTCTGACTCGTATCCGGCTGGGTGAAAGATTAACTCAAAGGATTCAGATGAAATGGGTCTGACTCGTATCCGGCTGGGTGAAAGACTAACTCAAATTACTCATATTGAATGGGTCGGACTCATATCCTGTTGAGTGAAAGACCAACTCAACGGACTCATACTAAATGGGACGGGCTCGTACTGAATGTAAATCGTTAAACTCTTTTGTTACAAAGGCATTATTTTACGAGAGATTGTATTCTAACAACTAAAATGAAAGTGGCTTATTAAAAATAAAGTTGTTTGCTGACTATGTGAACTCTCAGAATATTTCTGTGTTTGACGAGCTTCGAAGAGAAAAAAAATTCATCCATACGTTTTTTTCCTAATTCAGATAGCAGTCACGTTGGCGACATCTCCGATGTTTGCAATGCATCCTTTTTAATATTCAAATATGTTCCATAATGTTCGGCCTGCGCTGAGAAAGTCCTTCTTGCGTATTTCCCCTGGATATCCTCAAAACTGCATTACAGTGGTTTGCTGTGAGCGTGCGCATTAGGCACTAGGGAGTGGGCTGCTGGGCTCATTCAGCGACAAAATTTCAACTGATTCAGATTCAAAGGACTCAAAAGATTCAGATCTTTTTAGTGATTCACTCAAAGGACTATGAATCTTCTAAGTGAATCGAAATTCCCATCACTACTGTGCGCCTCTAAAAGGGTACCGGGTGAAACGTAAACAAAAGGTTCCGGTGCGCAATACATGTGGATACACAATAGGTCCGTTACACTAAGTACTTTCTAATTTTCATTTCCCTTCAGTAATACGTCTGGGTTTGTGGCATATTCTAAATTTTGTGTGTCCAATCTGCGAACAGAGGGAGTGGCTGAGAAGAATGACGTTAAAGTCAGCTCTCATTGACGGACATCTTCACTCACAGTGTTTGGTTTGCTTTATTTCATGTAGGCTACTCCGTCTAGGCTTCGCCTTATGGGCTTGTCCCGTGCGCGTGCTTGCGCGCACTGACAATTTTCAACTATGCACCAATCAACGTGGGCACCGCCCACATTCCCACGGCACCGTGTATATAAGGCGGCGCAAACCGCCGCCCATCCTCCCTTTTCTTTCAGCCTTTGTAATGATCAACGGAAAACGAAGATGACTTCCATTAAGATGACCTGTGGCGGCCGCGTGGGCGAGGCCACGGACCAACGGCCCTTTTCTGGGCCACTGAAGAGCGCTCCTGTAAGAGCTGGCGGGCCCTTTTCAGGGCCTCAGTGCTCCTCCTGTCCCGCCTCCCTGGCTCCGGGTGACGGACACCGGGCGTGTTTCAGGTGCCTCGGCGCTGAACACGCCACGGCTGCCTTGGGTGCCCCCGCCTCCTGCGCCGCCTGCCGCGCGCTGCCTGAAGAGGGGCTCCTCTCAAGGCACCTCTTTTTCTCCCCGTCGGTGGATCTCGCTGAGGCCATCGACACCTTCGGGGCAGAAGTTCCGGACGCCCAGGACGCCGACGAGCGCTTCGAGGTTGACGACGTCGCCTCCTTGGACGACGTCTTTCCTGGCTCTGCGTCCGAGTTCTCCCGCTCCGGGGCTTCCACCGAAGCCACTATCGTCCCGAGAGAGAGACCGCGCCAGATGGCCGATCTCTTCGGTGAGATCATGGGTGAGGCGGCGGCCATCAAGGGCATCCCTATAGCAGCCCCGCCACTCGCCCCCATGTCGGATGACATGCAGGGCGAGTGTTTTCGCCCCCATGTCGGATGACATGCAGGGCGAGTGTTTTCGCTCCCTGTCTTCCTCCCGGCGGGTTACCCAGTGCCCCCTGTTCCCACCGGTTCAGCACCTTTTCACAGCTGTGGGTGGGGACCCCTCTACTTCGGTCAACAACATCGCCCTGCTCTCCCCTGCCCTGGTCTCCTTGTCGGCTGGCAGGGAGGCTTACGGCCCGGAGGAGGCCGCGAGATGGCTGGCGGTTTCCCGCTTCTCCAGCGCCATCCTTCAGCTGTGCAAGCCGGTAGCCGTTTCGGCCGGCCAGCATATGGCGTGGGCCACAATGATCCAGACTTACTATCCAAGAGGCTGGATATTCTTGCCAGGAGCTTTGTCCTTTGGCACACCTTTGAGATAACTCTTTGGGCCATAAACGCCCCTGATAATTTGTTGTCTAATCTACAGCCTAAGTAAGTGGTCCAGAGACAGTAGTTTGTCTCTGGACCCAAAAATAATTGACTCTGTTTTGCCCAGGTGGAGAGACAGCTAGTTATCTGTCAATCAAGCACTGAGGTTAAGGAGTTCTACGCTAAGCAGCCTTTCCACCTCTGATTTCTCTTTATGAGAGACTACAATAGCAGTCATCTGCCAATAAAAACAGATTGTAATCTATTGCTGACGGCATATCATTCACCTATAACAAAAAAAAGAGAGGCCCTAAAATACTCCCCTGGGGAACACCACATGTTAATTTAAGTGGTGTGGACAAGGTCCCTTCCACATCCACCACCTGTTCTCTGCCAACCAGGTATGAACTCACCTACTGGAGAGATGTATCAGAAAAGCCCAGAGCTTTGAGTTTGTTCAAGAGGATATCATACTGGACTGTCTCAAACGGCTTTTGAAGGTCTATTAAAACCATGCCACAAAAATTCCCCTTATCCACCTCTTTCCTGAGGAAGTCTGTAAGATAGAGCAGACAGGTATCAGTGTAATGGGCTTTTCTAAAGCCTAATTGGCGAATAAGAGGTTCTGCTCTGCTAAATACCATCTATTTGCTCATAAATGATCCTTCGTAGAGCGGTAGAGTAGTGAACCTGGTAGAGTGTTGAACCTGGTAGAGTAGTGAAACTGGTATATCAGTGAACCTGGTAGAGTGGTGAACCTGGATGAGTGGTGAACCTGGATGAGTGGTGAACCTGGTAGAGTAGTGAACCTGGTAGAGTAGTGAACCTGGTAGAGTCGTGAACCTGGTAGAGTAGTGAACCTGGTAGAGTTGTGAACCTGGTAGAGTAGTGAACCTGGTAGAGTGGTGCAGACAGTAGATTGGTAGTGGTGAACCGAAAAGGTCTATGCCAGTCAAGGATCAGAACAATAATGCTAACCAACTTAGTTTTGTCACTCTGGCACAAAGTGGAATTTAACTTCTACCATTATTTATATGTGCTAAACTTTATTCCTACAAGTTTGTTATAAAAAAGTGTGTGTTGTGATAACTGGCTGGTTTGCAGCCTTTTCCTCTACCAGTTTCACCACTCTAACCCTACATGCCCACTACCTCCGTCAGTCAACGGACGTGGGAAGGCGTGGCTGACTGATGGGGGAGTAGTCTTTGCAGAGGCATCCGCCAGCCAATCAAATCGCTTCGCCGGGTTCTTCCCGCTTCTTCCTGCTTGTTGCGATGCAAGATGACCCGCTTTCCCACTTTCCAGTATCGTCAGAGCCCGAGTCGCGTCACAGTGCTTAAATTTGCATACGTGATCTGATTGGATGACGGATCCGTTGCTGCCGAAAAAGTTGAAAATTTTTCAACTTCTTGACTGAGCCGAAGGCTCCAACGGAACGGACGGATCCACAATGCATTGCGCGTTCGTCCCCATTCAAAGTCAATGGGGATCAGTCAACGGACGGAGGTAGTGGGCACGGGCGTAACAGGTTCACTACTCAAACAAGTTCACTCCTCCATCAGGTTCACTACACTACCAGGTTCACAACTCTACCAGGTTCACTACTCTTCAGGTTTACTACTCTACCAGGTTCACTACTCTACCAGGTTCACCACTCTATCAGGTTCACCACTCTACCAGGTTCACCACTACACCAGGTTCACTACTCTACCAGGTTCACTACTCTAACAGGTTCACTACCACTCCACCAGGTTCAACCCTCTACCAGGTTCACTACTCTACCAGATTCACTACTCTACCAGGTTCACTACTCTACCACTCCACCAGGTTCACTACTCTACCATGTTCACCACTCTACCAAGTTCACTACTCTACCAGGTTCACTAATCTACCACTCTACCAGGTTCACTACTCTACCAGGTTAACTACTCTACCATGTTCACCACTCTACCAAGTTCACCACTCTACCAAGTTCACTACTCTACCGCTCTACCAGGTTCACTACTCTACCAGGTTAACTACTCTACCAGGTTCACCACTCTACCAAGTTCACTACTCTACCGCTCTACCAGGTTCACTACTCTACCAGGTTCACTACTCTACCAGGTTCACTAATCTACCACTCTACCAGGTTCACTACACTACCAGGTTCACATCTCTTCCAGGTTTACTACTCTTCCAGGTTCACTACTCTACCAGGTTCACTACTCTACCAGGTTCACTACTCTACCAGGTTCACTACTCTACCACTCTACCGGATTCACCACTCTACCAGGTTCACTACACTACCAGGTTCACATCTCTTCCAGGTTTACTACTCTTCCAGGTTCACTACTCTACCAGGTTCACTACTCTACCAGGTTCACTACTCTACCAGGTTAACTACTCTACCAGGTTCACTACTCTACCAGGTTCACTACTCTACCAGGTTCACTACTCTACCAGGTTCACTAATCTACCACTCTACCAGGTTCACTACACTACCAGGTTCACATCTCTTCCAGGTTTACTACTCTTCCAGGTTCACTACTCTACCAGGTTCACTACTCTACCAGGTTCACTACTCTACCACTCTACCGGATTCACCACTCTACCAGGTTCACTACTCTACCAGGTTCACCACCAATGGGCACAGGTTAAACCAGCTATCATCACACACACTCTTTATGCGACAAACATGTAGGAATAAAGTTAAGCACATAGATAATGGTGTGACATGCAAGAAAAGTTAAATTCCACTTTGTGCCAAGGTGACAAGACATAACTTAGTTCACCACTATTTATAATTGTTAACCTTTTCCTACAGGCTTGTTGCACAGAAATGATTCATAGGCTGTGTTCAAGGATAGATAGATAGATAGATAGAGAGACGGACAGACAGACAGACAGACAGACAGACAGACAGACAGACAGACAGACAGACAGACAGACAGACAGACAGACAGACAGACAGACAGACAGACAGACAGACAGACAGACAGACAGACAGACAGACAGACAGACAGACAGACAGACAGACAGACAGACAGACATTCAGAAAGACAGACAGACAGACAGACCGATTTTGTACTCAAATGTTTTTTTCACGTATTTTAGGAACTCAAAGAAGGCTGAATCTCCTTTATGCATGCCATTTTCTCAACCAGGATGACAGGGTGCCACCCTACAAAGTTGTATTAATAAGGTACTGCAATTAAACAAAATGATTGGCAGTATTTTCAGTACGTTGCAATGTAAAGAATATTACTGCAATATGTAAAGCAACATTTAAAGGTTGTTTTTTTCTGTGAGTGATAATTGTTCATTGAGTAACAATTTCAGAAGATGTGAAAAAATTATTAATTTCCTATGTTCTAGTAATTATAAATGGCTTCACTAAGAGTGTTATTACTTTATTTTGTCTGATATGATATCATGATATCATTATAACTATGTTTACTCTTTTGAGTGGCTGTACACAGTATATTATTACAGTACATTGAATGGTTGGATTCTATCGAGAGGAAAAAGATTTCCATCTTAATTGGGAAAGTGGGTACATCATACTTGCATCAACTCGGGAGAAGTGCAAGCTGACAAATGAAGCCCAACTGTCAGTAAGCACTATCATTATCCTAGAATGGAAACCAAACCAAACCATGCAATGCTTTTATTAGATTGGTAGGACAATGTAGAATGACAGAATTGCTGGATAATTTCATTGTGTCAAGAATAAGGTCATACTAACATTGGGTGGGTGGTTCTCTTAGGGGCAAAAATGGGCAACACTTTCCAAAATAATATTTAATAGTGTTGTCTTATTGTCTTATATATTATTGCCTTATTAAATAAAATATATACATTTCTATTACATCACATAATTGTAATACTATATTTAGAAAGCATAGTTGGGAAGCAAGTACAGCAAAGCTTATCACACTTATGTAATATAATGTAATTATAGTAACATTTAAAATTGTAAAGCAATGCAAGGGAGATATAAACAAAACAAGGTAAAACAAAACAAGGTAGTGGGGCTGACATGTAAACATGTTGTGCACACTTAAAAATGATTACGTTTTCATTTATAAATTATACATAAATAATTACTTACAAAATACAGTATTAATAGCATACACAAAAACTGTGTTCACTTTCTTATAAATTAGAATCAACAGCACAAAAGGATTAGGAGAATGTTCTACTTTTTGTTTTATTTACCTCCGAAGACACTACCGAAGAAAAACAAATATCATTTACACCATTTTTTTTACAACAAAGATCTTCAGAGGGTTAAATGGTTTATACATTGCACATTTTTCTATCAACTTAATAGCATAAATCCTTCAAATGACAAGTCAAAAGGTCTGTAGATGCAGAATTAACATGGTGTTATTCGTATCTTTTGATTTCATTATCTTTCAAGTCTTTTTATTTTCTCCACACTGACCAAATGAATAAAGAGGGACTACAGAGCCTTGTGGTTAAACATTCCAGGAGTTCTTTAGCACAGGGGCAAACACAGGTGTAGCTCTGCAGTTAACTATAATAAAAAATAAAAATAACTATAATTTCACCTGTGATCAACTTACTGACTCACACTTCTGAAATGTAGCTCAGCTTTTTATTGTATCCTTTTCTTCCCTATTTTTGTCACATCTATAAATTAATGTTAAAGGCTATTATCAATACAAATACAAATTTGCATTTATTTCTCTTGTGTAATTAAATGTAGCCATGAGAGACTTTGTGACTTGTTCAAATGAAGTGCAAAGAAAGAAGTAACACTTTTCAAGAGGAGCACATACTTATTTCCTGCATATTAAAGCTGCCGTAGGCGGGACCGTGGGAGGTCAGTTTTGGTATGGGGAAATGTAGTGGGGGCATGTAACTCGCCAGGAACCCATACAAACAGGCTTTATTGAAATGGTGCAAAATGGATCTTATTTTATTGAAACTGCTTTCTCTGTTACAGGACAGCATACTGGCATTGCATAGCACCCAGCACAGGCATACACTATCACCGCCAAGAGATGATGGCTACACTAATAGTTATAGACACAAAATGTTGCAACTGCACACAGATTGATACAAAGCAAACAAACTGCTAGCAAGGTAGCAAAATGTAAAACTTAGCTGTAGCCTTGGATCAAAATAGATTGTCTTGGTTTTTCTTCTTCATAGTAAAAATAAACACGTAAAATATAAAACTTTTGGACACCCAAATAAATAAAATAAAACATAATTATTGACGTTGCTGACATGGGCGTCAAAACAGGCTACAGGATGTTACCCTCCGGACAGAACACTACCGCACAGCATTTTAAACACATTTACCAAAAACATCATTCACAACTCAAAGTTCATAGGCTACATTAAACTGATCCACATATCACACAGATACAACAAATGCTATAAAACATCCTAAATGCACAGGCTTGCACATTACCTACATTTTCAAAAAACGGCATATTTACAGTAGGCATAATAGACAGGGACGGAGAGCGTTTTCGTTTTTTTGATCGTGAGTGGTATGACACATTCGTGCTTTCTTGCACTTTCCACGGTAATGGCTGTAGGTTCTGTTTTTGTTATGATTTTGCTCCAAAACACATCTTAACGATTATAGACCCACTGTGAGTGAGTTTTATTGACCAGTCTAGCAGCACTACAGAGATATTCTATACTAACATTTCCCAGTGAGACTCCCTTTTTCTCCACCACGGTTATCACACAAAGAAGTTACTTCCATCCAACTAATACTGCTAGTGAGCGTTTTTTTGAAAGCAAGGGGTTATGCTCTTTCTCTTTAGGTTTCTCTGATTGGTTAGAAGGAGGGGGTCTTAGCTGTAAAACATTAGAACTTACTTACTGCAGCTTTAAGGTTTGCTTGATATGATGCATCAACACAAAAAAAATATTGCCATTGCAAATAAACACAATGTATTTTCTGCTCTAAGCTACAATATTAGGCCTAATTGCAGCCAATAACAGTTTTTAAGCATGTGAATGTGAATGCGTGCTTTGAATAAATGCATGCAAATATAGCTTATAAAATGGTACCATCTTGTATGTTTCTTCTTATTTTTAGCTACCTGTTGCCTTACATTGGATCCAGGAGGGCCTGATCACTCAGACACAACGCACGGCTCTTGGTGTTCATCACAGTCCGTCTCCGGTGGCCTCGTTGTGGGGTTGGCCGGCCGGGGGCTGGGCCCCCCCGGGCACCAGTCTCAGGCTGACGTTGCCCCCGTTTGTGGTGCTCAGGTTAACCACCCTAAACTCCCTGTTCAGCGGCTTCACGGCCCTCAGGAACTGCCTCTTGAAGGTCTCGCTGAGGGTGAGGTACAGGAAGGGGTTGATGCAGCTGTTGGCGTAGCCCATGCTGATAGCGATGTTATAGGCGTAGGCGAAGGCAGCACTGGGCTTCTGCACCCCCAGGTGCACCAGCTGCAGGATGTAGTACGGAGCCCAGCAGGTGAAGAACGCCAGGCAGATGGCCACAGCCATGCGGGTCACCTTCCGGGTTCTCACCCTGAGGCTCCGGGGGGGCAGGGGAGCCACGCTGGTGGCCATGTGGTGCAGGATCTTGAAGAACACCAGGCAGATGATAGCCAACGGCAGCGCAAAGGCCAAGAAGAACTGATAGAGCGTGAACCAGTAGGTGGCGGTGGCGGGGTTGGGCAGCAACAGGGCGCAGCCCGCCAGCCCGCCGGGAAGCGGCATCAGGCCCACGTACATCCACACGGGGATGATGGTGACCAGGGACAGCGCCCACACCAGCCCGATGGCCAGGGAGGCCGCGCACGGCGTGCGGACGTGGTTGAAGCGGATGGGATGCACGGTGGCGAGATAGCGGTCCAGGGTCATGGTGGTCAGGATGTACGTGCTGACGATCTGACTGTTTGAGTCTAGCACCGTGATGACGGTGCACATGGTGGCCCCGAAGTGCCAGGCGCCGTTGCCCAGCAGCTGGTGGATCAGGAAGGGCATGCCCAGGAGGAAGAGCAGGTCCACAATGGACAGGTTGAAGATGAAGATGTCGGGGACGGTCTGCTTGGCGCGGCATTTGGTCTTCTTCAGGATGGTGTAGATCACCATGCAGTTCCCCAGGATGCCAAGGAAGCAGATGATGCCGTAAATGGTCGGGAGGATGGCACTGCACTGCAGGGTCGATTTTACAACTAGATACAAAAGGTCAAAGGTCAGATTGAAGGTCAAATGATAAACGGCTTATTAAATTGACTATGAGTGGAATCTGATTTTCCAATGTCCAAAGTCACGAGGTATGAATTTATCTTTTCTTTTTTATTTATCAATGTATCCTTCATCCTTTATTATTCTACAAACGAAGTTCAAAATCCAGTGCCATATGAGTCAGGTGTTTTATTCTCTGTGCTTTATGGGTTGCCTCAAGGAGCCAGCTTTATGGTGCGTTAGTAGGGTTGAGCACCGAAACTCGGTTCCAGTAGGGAACCGGTTCCGACGTAAACGGTTGTAACGAGATCGAATAAGAACGCACATTTCGGTTCCTCATAACGGTGCCTGCCGTTTTTTAACGCCCCCTAGTGCTGGGCAGTATCCCGGTTGACACTGAATAACGGTGTGTATTTTCGTTAGGATATGATTTTTGTATATAGCGCCATACCGGTGTATTTGATTGCACAACGTTCGGAACGCAGCGCTGCGCGACACTGTTTCAGACGGGACCCTTTTCAATGTTGCGCTAAACACGCATGGTACGACTACGACTTTCTTTATAGGTCCATGACTGCGAGGCGTGGTATTTCAGGCCGCGTGTGTGTGTGTGTGTGTGTGTGTGTGTGTGTGTGTGTGTGTGTGTGTGTGTGTGTGTGTGTGTGTGTGTGTGTGTGTGTGTGTGTGTGTGTGTGTGTGTGTGTGTGTGTGTGTGTGTGTGTGTGTGTGTGTGTGTGTGTGTGTGTGTGTGTGTGTGTGTGTGTGTGTGTGTGTGTGTGTGTGTGTGTGTGTGTGTGTGTGTGTGTGTGTGTGTGTGTGTGTGTGTGTGTGTGTGTGTGTCAAAAACAGAGTCTTAACCATGTATGACTTATTAGAAATATTGTGAAGGTTAGGACATGGTTAGCAATATAAAGATAAATTGAGACGATGAGTGCTTATTTAAAAGCATTCTCGTAGAATGGATGGCGTTGCTGCTGTGAGTAAAATACATTCAAGAGCAGATGCAGATGCGTCTCTCCAACAGCACACATGGCACAAAGAGTATTGCTCAAGGATACCTCCTGAGTAATGAAATAATCAAACGGAATAAAAACATATTGATGTATATGATATAGATCTAATTGAATGCAGAAATCGAGAGAGACTTGCTTGACTAGAACATATCCTACCTGTGGTCAAATTAGAATATCGGTAAGAAATATTAACCGAAGAATCGTTGAAGAAATCCATCAGTATTTCCAGCCAATTTTCCAAGACAGCAAAGGAAACTATATCAACCAGTTGCCCCAAAAAACGGTGTTTGAAGAAAATGTTTCAATCTTTCCCTCTTCGGAATAAAGTTATTTAGGTCGAAGAACCCATTAATGAAGTTTCTACGGATCTGTGGCGAGGGGCATCCATCTCAATTTGGCACCAATGTTGCTGAGGTGACAATCTCGTCCACTCAGAATCGTACTCAGAATGAAAGAGAACGGTTGAGTCTGCGCTTTATACAAACTCCAGGGTTTCTTTGGCACTGCCTGAAAATGTCAAATTCGGTTATTTCTAGACCACTTGCACTTGTACAACGTTGTTTTCATTTGCTACTTCTTCGGATGTGGCCTAGGCTACATGTGAAGAAGACAGAACATAAACCCTTCATTCAACTATAATATTAAGCACATGATCTAGTGATCTATGCTCACATCTCATCCTATGTGGCGATCTCTCTCCTGGCTGCGGATTACAGCGCGTTTGAAGGACTTCCATCAAGTGCGTTACCGCGCTCCGCCACTAGGTGGCCTTCATGCCCTTCATGTCTACACACGCACCTCATTGTTCCCTGCGATCATATTCAACCGGGCTGAGCGAGACAGACTGCTCTGCTCGTCTTTGAGTCATTAATTTACTGATTCTTTAACAAAACTTAACTTGGCACATCGAAACCTATGCGTAAAGGCATCACATCGAACCGTATTTCCACCTAAAAAAAATCCCCCTTATCGTCGATCCTTCTTCACTTCCCCTCGAAATCAAGTGTAGGAACCGAAACATGTTTTTTATTGAATAACTCTTGCTCGGGATGCAAGGGACCTGTTGCATTTCTGTTGGTCGGCCCAGGCCTCTGCCAACGTTTTTTAAAAAAAAAAAACTGAAAACTGAATTGTAATGAAATTTAATTTGTAATTTAAATGTAATATTAATATGTAATTTAACTAAATTCACAATTAATTTGACTCACAAATGACCTCATTCAGCAGACATAATATATTTGCAGATATTTAGATACTTTTGCTGCAATAAGCAGCTTGTTAATATCTGTGTGTGTGTGTTTGAGAGAGAGAGAGAAAGAGAGAAATGTTGAATGGGGTACAGGGATGAAGAAATGAGAAAGAAGGTAGCGAGTGAAAAGAGTATTGACTAGAGGTGAAAAGAAGGCCAGAGCATATGATGTTTGAGGCCTCATGCCCTACAGGAGCACATAAACACACCGTTGGCCATGGGCATGTCATTCAGCCTGACATAAGCACCGGAGAGAGAGACAATATAATAATAATAATAATAATAATAATAATAATAATAATAATTGATCTGTTTTTTATACCGCTTTTCTAAATACTCAAAGACGCTTTACAAATAAGAAAGGAATACATACAGACAGTACAGACACTCAAACAAAAGGGAAAAAATAAACAACACCACAAGGCAACACATTAAGAGAGCGGAGAGTGAGAGTGGAAGATGGCGGAGGATGATTTGTCAAATGTTGTAGGTGGTCCTGAAGAGATAGGTTTTAAGTTGACTTTCGAATGAACAGAGTGTATCAGAGTTTCGGATGGCCAGAGGGAGGGAGTTCCAGAGGGTAGGGGCGGCGATGGCGAAGGCTCTGTCCCCCAGGGTGCGGTACTCGGTCCTGGTGATGGAGGTGAGACGGTTGGCATCAGCGGAGCGTAGGCGGCGAGTGGGCGCCGCCTACGCTCCGCTGGGCGCCGCTAGGGATTTTGGGCCCCATGAAAATGATCTTTACTTAGTGTCATTATTTTTTCTGTATTATAATTTCATCATCATTAGGGGCCTCTCTGGGCCCCCCTCCATCATGGGCCCCTAGAATCCGTCTCCTTTACCCCCCCCTTTTCGGCGCCCCTGAGTGGGGGAGTGGCGATGGAGGAGACCTGTTATGTACGAGGGTGCAAAGTTGTTTAGCGCTTTGTAGGTGGTGAGGAGGATCTTGAAATTGATGCGTCGTTTTATTGGAAGCCAATGAAGTTGACGGAGGATGGGAGTAATGTGTTCTCTGGAGGGGGAGTAAGTAAGCAGTAGTGGATTATAGTGGATGGGAGGCCATACAGAATGCCATTGCAATAGTCGAGTCTGCAAGTGATGAAGACGTGGATTAGCGTTTCGGCAGCTGAGGATGAAAGAGTGGGTCGAAGGTTTGCAATGTTGCGGAGGAGGAAGGATGCTTTTCTGACGCTGTTTATGTGTGACTTGACCGAGAGCGTGGGGTCCATGATGATGCCAAGGTTTCTGACCAGGGGGGAGGGAGTGACAGAGTGGCCATCGTTGCAAAGTGAGAAGTTCTGGGAGGTGGGGATTTTTTTGGGCCGAAGATGATCATTTCAGTTTTATTGCCCCTGAGTTTGAGGAAGTTGTGGTCCATCCAGGTTTTGATGTCAGTGAGACAGTTGGTGAGAGTGGATAGGATGGCAGGATTAATGGCTGTGGTGGTGATGTATAGTTGGGTATCGTTGGCGCAACAGTGAAATTGAACACCATGGCGGCGGATGATGGGACCTAGTGGGAGCATGTAGAGCAGGGGTCTTCAATTAAAATTGAACAAGGTCCAGTTACTAAAAATTCCTTCCAAGAAAGGTCCGAACCTACCACGTCCTAATAGCCTTCTTTTGTCAAATACAATCAACACGGCATATTACCTTATCATTTCAGATGAATTTATTTTCAATTTCCAAAAAGCTTACTTTTAACCATGAAAAACTAGCAAGGCAAAGTAACGCATATTAACATTTCAAGTAAACAAAACAGGTACATTAGGCCCACAATTCAAGTAAACATAAAAAGTGCATAAGGCCTACATGTGAAGTAAGCAGAACAGGAACACTAGGCCTACACTTCAAATAAACACAAAGTGCATTAGGCCTACATTTCAAGCAAGCAAAACAGGTACACCAGGCCTACATTTCAAATAAACACAAAAAAGAGCATTAGGCCTTCATTTCAAGTAAGCAAAACAGTGTCTCAAGTGATGTTAGACCCAACAGGTCCTCACATATCTCTTTCTTGTCTTGATAAAACAATCGCACAACCAAAAGCTGGGCATATCCGTTACATCTGAAGACTCATCAATGGCTAAGGATGGGGCACTCTGAACAGCCGCATGAAGCTGTGACAGTGTGTCATCTGATAACATTTCGGATTTTCTGGTTGTCGTTGCAGCTCACATTGGGATTTGCTTTATTTTTTCACACAATTCATCCCTTTGTTTACCTTCAAGTAACGTCTCGGCAGCGGCGTTCAAGCACTCCTTCAAAACAGTCGTGTCACTGAAAGTTTTTTTATGTTGCCCCAAAATCCATCCAATCTTAAGTGAGCATTCATTTGCACGTTGCTGGCCTGTAAATCAGTGTGTGAAGACACGCGTAGACCTCTCATACTGAGCTCTCAGCTCGGATATTTTCCACGCTCTTACTTCTGACTTCTGGGGATACTTTTCCTCAAAGGATCTGTGTTTGGATTAGTAATGCCGCTTAATATTCCCACTTTTTATCAGCGCCACTGTTTCAACACATAAAAGACACAACAAAGGTTTTGTACTGCCTTGCGGGAGAATGAACATGTATTGGTCAGTCCATTCATCTTTAAAATGTCTGTTTTAGGGGTCAAATTTCCTTATTTTCGAGCAAGCCATTTTCTCATTCCAAATCGCTCTTCCGGTTAACAAAAATTTTGATTGGCTATTTTTTGAGTGACGCTATTACGCATATGCCATGACAGACGGAGGGAGGGGGGGAGTTCGGTGAGTGCATGATCTTCGCTCTGTGAAGATCATTGCTTTTTGCTGTTTTTAAGCTGTACTACAGACTATTCTATTGTGGGGGAGGAACTGGACACCCTGATGACCGTGGCAGAGAGGAGGATGCTGTCCAGGCTTCAGTCCATCTTGGACAATGTCTCACACCCTCTCTACGACACACTGGCCCTGCAGAGGAGCACCTTCAGCAGGAGATTCCTCTCACCCAGATGCACCACAGAGCGCCACAGGAAATCTTTCCTGCCTGTGGCCATTAAACTTTACAACACCTCCCTTAGAATGTCAGACACTGTCCCTCTCTGTAATCTCTGGACTATAACAAGGACTATAATTCTTGCACCTTTTGCACAATACTGTACAATTATTTTTGTACAGTGCTGTCTTTTATGTATGTATGTGTATGTGTATGTATATACCATATATGTATATATATATGTGTATTTATATATGTATGTATGTGTGTATATGTATATATATATATGTATGTATATATGGTGTTGTATATATATTTATATTGTCCTTAAATTTGTTATTTGTTTTTCTTAGGTTGTATCTTTTATCTTTTGTGTATGTATGTGTATTTATGTTGTATGTATATGTGTGTGTGTATGTATATGTATATATATGGATATGGATATGGATATATATATGTTATATTTTATATTATATTTTATTCTTAATATTTATTTATTTATTTGTGTATGTATATCTGGAGTTCGTGACAAAAATAATTTCCCTCTGGGATTATTAAAGTATTTATCTATCTATCTATCTATCTATCTATCTATCTATCTATCTATCTATCTATCTATCTATCTATCTATCTATCTATCTATCTATCTATCTATCTATCTATCTATCTATTCTGCCTTTCAATTTGTATTTCAGTGAGAAATGATTTTACTAACATAATCATGCTTTGTATAGTGAAATCATTTTATTATTATTATTTTAAATTGGTCATGGGTCCGGATAGGACCGTCACTTGGTCCGGACCCGCACCGCGGTCCACCGTTTGGAGATGCCTGATGTAGAGGATGAAGAGGATGGGGCCAAGCACTGAGCCTTGGGGGACTCCGTGTTAGACAGGGATGGTGTGGGATTTGTGTTTGTTGATGGAGATGTATTGGAATCTTTCAGACAGGTAGGAGGTGAACCAGGAGAGGGCGGAGTCAGTGATGCCAATGGATTGCAGACGGCTGAGGGGGATGGAGTGATTGACGGTGTCGAAGGCAGCACTGAGGTCGAGGAGGAGGAGAATGGTGAGGGAGCCGGAGTCAGAGGAGAGTAGGAGGTCGTTGGTGACTTTAAGTAGGGCTGTTTCAGTACTGTGGTGGGTTCGGAAGCCGGATTGGGGTGTTTTGTACAGATTATTGGAGAGGAGGTATTGCTTGAGTTGTGTTGCGACGGCTCTTTCCAGTCATTTTGAGAGGAATGTGAGGTTGGAGATGGGTCTGAAGTTGTCGGGGTCGTCGGAGTCAAGGCCAGGGTTTTAAGGAGGGGGGTGACGGCAGCAAGCTTAAGAGGTGGGGGAAGTTTGGGGGAGTTTAGGGAGGAGTTGATGGTGTCTGTGATAAGTGGGGCGAGAGAGGTTTTGACGAGTTCAGAAGGCATGGGGTCCAGGGGGAGGTGGAAGATTTCATGGTGGAGGGTATTTTGGAGAGGTCTGCTGTGGTTATGGGTGAGAAGATGGAAAGCCGGTGGTCAGGGGTTGAAGGAAGTGGAGGTTCTGAGTCAAGGCTTGTGGCAGAGGAGGTGGCAAGCTGGTTGTGGATGACTTCTATCTTGGAGTGGAACAATGATAGGAGTTATTGCATTTCTCCGGGGTGAATGAGGATGAGATGTCATCCTGGAGTTTATTTATGGTGGAAAAAAGAGTGCGTGGGATGGAGGATCCAGAATGAATGATGCCAGATCAGAAGACAGAACGGGCTTTGCTGAGTGCTGATTTGTAGAGGTGCATTTGCTCTTTGTATGCGAGGGCATGTACTGTGAGACCGGTTTTCTTGTGTAGTCGTTCTAGTTGTCTAAGTTGTTTTTTTAGTTTGTGAAGTTCCGGGGTGAACCAGGGGGCCGAGTGAGTGAACGTGACAGTTTTAGTTTTCAGGGGGGGCAGTTTGTTGAGGGAGGTAGACAGTGTGTTGTTGTAGATGTTGACGAGGTCCATGGGGGCTGGATTTACAGGAAGGTTGAGGCCGGAGAGAGTGTTTGATATGCAGGTGGAGAGAGAAACTGCACAGATGGATATACGGTTGCGGAAGGAGATTTTGCGGTCCTGTTTGGGTTCGGGGGCGGGAATGTCAATAACAAGTGTGATGGCCACGTGGTCAGAGATGGAGAGGTCGGTGCTAGAGACATTGTGGATGTGGAGGGCAGTGGAGCAAACCTGGTCTAGGATGTGCCCAAGGTTGTGGTTGGGAAAGTTGATGTGTTGGGTGAAGCTAAAGCAGTTGAGTAGGTCCAGGAAGTCCACAGCGTTTTTACATTCCGGAGAGTCAATGTGGAGGTTGAAATCGCCGAAGAGTAAAACAGAAGGCGAGATTGAAGATAGTGCAGTGATGAATTCAGAGAGATCTGGTAGGAATGATGGGTTGGGTTTGGGGGGGCGGTAGATGATTGAAATGATGAGAGGTTTGGGGCCGGGTAGTTTGAAAGCCAGGTGTTCAAATGATGGGGCAACATGGATGGAGAGTGGGTGGGGTTGGAGGTTTTGATGGTAAGCAATACCCCCTCCTCTGCCCTTAGAGCATGGGTTGTCCAGGTAAGAATATCCAACAGGGGTAGTTTGTTTGAGTTCAAAGTAGTCCAGGGGGTTTTGCCAAGTTTCATTTATACAGAGGAGGTCAAGTTGCTTGTCGGTGAGAAATCTGTTGAGAATGAGGCTTTTATTGTGGAGGGATCTTGTGTTGAAGACAGACTGAGGCCATCCTATAATAGCAGAAACAAATGATTCTTCCGATGTTATAACTCAACAGTGTGAACCCATAATGGCACATTGAGCAACACTCCCAAGGCTGTGTGGATAGCTCAGTGAATGGTGACTAGACCGATAGGAGAGGCTATGTGTCAAGGTTTTTTGTAAACAATTCATTCTTCCGCTTTGCCAGTTACTGGATAACCCCTATTCAGCCACATAAAGAGTGGCTGAATAGGTATTAGGTGGTGTTCATTCAGTCAGCCATCTCATGTGTTTTCTGTCACCATGGAAACACTATATTAATGATTGCCTTATTCTCCAAACTCGGGTAGTGAAAGTTGCTTATCTTCTGAAAGCACCCGGCCATTACCAAACAATCGTTCATACAACCCGTTTCCTGTTCAATTAAATCATAAGCATATATAGTAAGATAGAATACAATTCAACATATTTGTATATAATACTTGACATTGCCTGTTATTGGTACCTATTCAATTGTATGCATAAAACACAAGTTTTCTGTAGCCCAGTAGTAGGACAGTTCTAAATATTCATAATTGTCTAGATTAGAGTGTTGTTATAAGGATCTGTCTGGAACACACCTAATGGTCCATTTGTATATCCACCAAGCCCTATTCTGTGCTTTGCTAAGTTCATAACATTTTTCTACAAACGAAGGAGATATGTCATATGAGATGAGAAAAGTTTTACATGTCACGACAATCTTTATTCAGGCCACAAAGTTTTGTTTCTGAAAGTTTTGTTTCTGATTTATAAAAAGTATATAAAGCTAATATCTAATAATAACATTAGCCCTAATAACACTATAATAGGTTTCATCTGCTCCAAATTGCTGGGCAAGTGGGGGATGGGAATTGATAAGAATTTCACGATTCCGATTCTGCTTATCGATCCGATTCCTTATCGATTCTCTTATCGATTCTCATTGGGTGAGAAAATAAGTATAAATGTGTTTGTTTGCATTACATCTCTTTAATATCTGATCAGAAGTGCTTCTAGTATTAGGAAATTGTACATTTTCAAATCAATTGGTCTAGACGAAAAAATATATGTTTTGCTTTTTAAGCCCAAATGCCATCATTATGTGCCATACAACTAAAAACACAGACTGAAAACAGCCAAGTAAGAGCTTGTGCCTTTTGGAATTCTAACAGTGCTCATTTGCATTCAACTTGTAACAAAATTAAACTGACATAAACAAAATGAAGCATTGATTAGACAGAGATTTATTAGATGGGCCTACCTAATAAACCGTTGGAACACACAAGACCGGAAACCATAGCAATGCCGGTAAACAAACCCCGAGAAGCCCAATCCCTATGAGAGCTCCCCACGCTACGGCCATCCGGAGGCGACAGAGCTGTTGGCCGTGATATTATATATACAATTATAATATAGTATATAATATATTATATACTATTATATATAGAGCTCCGGGAGTCGCAAACTGCAACAATCACTTTCTCCTCCATTCCGCGGTTCACCCGGACTGCACTGCACTGAGTTTGACGGCTGAACGCTGATTGGCTGTTACGTTACACATGTCACTCAGTTATCACGCTGTTGAACGCTGATTGGCTGTCATCACGACAAAAACTTGTCGCCGGTTTTCTCCCGCGAAAAACTCGCCCTTATACGCGTCTCTACTGCCGCTTTTCCACTGCATGGTACCAGCTCGACACGACTCGACTCAGCTCGCATTTTTTGCGTTTCCACCGCGAAAACATGGTATCTGGTACCTGAAGTGGCTGCTTTTTCTAGTACCGCCTCGCTCTAGGTTCCAAGCGAGCTGAGCCGATGCTAAAAGGTGACGTCGGCAGACGGCCGGCCACTGATTGGCCAGAGAGTGTGACGAAGGCACGAGAGCGACATGGCAACCATGCTGGTAAGTTACAGCCATAGCAGCGCCGCAGCCAACATATTCCACTTCTTCAACATGCCAGCTAATAATACGAACACGAATACCATCGCATCGATGTTCTCCATTGTTGTTATGTGGGTTCTGTCCATGTGTGGGTTACGTAGGTGTTGTTTGCGTCGCGTAGAAAAATACGTCACGGCCCTTTCGCGTAGCCGACCCCGCCCACGTCCCAGAGGTACTATTTGCGGTGGAAAAGGACCCGCGCTGCTACCGTGTCGAGTCGTGTCGTGTCGAGTCGAGCTACATGTGCGGTGGAAAAGTATGAAGGTATTATTGTAGCAAAAGTCTTTAGCACCTGTAACTGCAGAATTTGAATGCGTACACTAAAGTCACAGTAAATTTGAAGTCGCATATATTTATTTTGCATGTGTACTCTAAAGTCACAAATGTGTAACAGTACATTTGTAGTCGTAAAAAAAATATAAATATTTTTTATACCATTGTAAACACAAAATAGGGTCTAGGAGTACGCTAATCTGTGTTACAGGTGCACAAATCCTTTTGCTACAATTATTGCAGCGCAGTTGGTGCAAAACACATTCGCACACCCGTGTTTCATAATCTGAGAACATGCCCAAAAGGTGTGCATTCGTAAACCCAAATTTGAACAAATGCATCAGAAGTTGCACATCTGTGAACGCTATGTTAATTCAGCATTTTAATGAGCGAGCACAAAACCATTTTACAACTGCTCGAATCTGCTCCTGCAAGTCTCAGCTGTGGGTTTTTTTGCAGGTTGTTTTGCAACACCCCTAGGTGGTAAATGTGTAGCAAAAGTATTCGTATCCGTAGATGACAGAGCGTCCGTGAGCGGGACAAAATAGTCCCGCCCATAATTTCCTAATCCAATGAAAATCGCCGGCAGGGATGCATTTCTCAAATTACACTGGGACCCACCCCGTGCCAGCCATGGAGCTATAAAGATCGCAGCATACTCAGCACGGGATACGTTTATTTCTGGAGAAGTGAAGAGGGCGTCCTACTGAACGGAGATGGGTATCCTACATTATGTTAAATGAAATGACTCAGTTCAAGTGAATTCCCCCCAAAGTATTTCATTAACATGCCGCAAATGTCCTTGAATGTATTTTAATGGTCGCCATAACATAAATTCAGAAATGTTAATGCAATACTTTGGGGAGAATTCCCTTGAACTAAGTCATTTCATTTTACATAGGCCTAATGTAAAATGACATAATGTAAAAGGACCCCTACATGTCCTTCATGATTGACGGCGACACAGACGTCTCTACCAAAGAGTGTGTGATCGTCTACAGCCGCATTTTGCGCAAAGGGAGACCAGTCAACATTTTAATTGTGTAATACTTTAAGCACAAAAAAAGTTTTATTTTGCTTAATGGTTTAGTTCGAAATGTTCAATTTCAGCTCAGTGAAGCACCTTATTTTTCTTTTTATTAATAATTGTGCTTCAAATAAAGAAATGCCTTTCTCTACACCTTAATCTTGTTTAAAAATCATTCACATTATATGAAAGTTATGAACAGAGATATAAAGGTGACCTCATGGCGTCTGGACCCCTGTGAAGTATTGATAAATGTAATGCATTCTTTAGCCCACCCACCCAAAATCACCACCAGCCGTCACTGTAATTTGAGAAATGCATCCCTGCCGGCGATTTTCATTGGATTAGGAAATTATGGGCGGGACTATTTTGTCCCGCTCACGGACGCTCTGTCATCTACGGATACGAATACTTTTGCTACACATTTACCACCTAGGGGTGTTGCAAAACAACCTGCAAAAAACCCCACAGCTGAGACTTGCAGGAGCAGATTCGAGCAGTTGTAAAATGGTTTTGTGCTCGCTCATTAAAATGCTGAATTAACATAGCGTTCACAGATGTGCAACTTCTGATGCATTTGTTCAAATTTGGGTTTACGAATGCACACCTTTTGGGCATGTTCTCAGATTATGAAACACGGGTGTGCGAATGTGTTTTGCACCAACTGCGCTGCAATAATTGTAGCAAAAGGATTTGTGCACCTGTAACACAGATTAGCGTACTCGTAGACCCTATTTTGTGTTTACAATGGTATAAAAAATATTTATATTTTTTTTACGACTACAAATGTACTGTTACACATTTGTGACTTTAGAGTACACATGCAAAATAAATATATGCGACTTCAAATTTACTGTGACTTTAGTGTACGCATTCAAATTCTGCAGTTACAGGTGCTAAAGACTTTTGCTACAATAATACCTTCATAGAAAAGCGGCATACGTTCACTTTGTATGGGATCTTGTCGCCCCGTCGCGTTTGGTGTGAACGCACAATGCGATTCTTCCTCGGCGGCGACATGTTTGCTGCGTTCTGAACCAAATCAAAGCAGCGTGTGTGTGTGACGTCACGACGCATTTGCCGCGACCGGAACCGATAAGCGGAATCGTTAAGCAGGCTTGCTAACGATTCCAAGGAATCGGTTGACTCGGAACCGGTTCTGAACAAGAACCGGTTCTCGATTCCCATCCCTAAGCACTTATCCTTACTGTGACCAGCCAGATTCACCAATGTTCATTACCAAATGTCGATGCTTGGGTTTCAAAACTCGATCTGAGTGACGGAGGGCAGAAAAGGAATAGGCATCCTGTTATTTTGTAGCTAGCCTTTTCAAAGGAATCAGAAAGCAAATGACCTTCATCTACAGCAGGTTAAATGAAACACTTTTGAAAGTAAGGGAATAAACATTTTGCAGAACCATCTGTCAGAAGGGCCATGGGGAACGAGCTACAAAATGTAACTCTTTAGTGGTCCAAGGATGAAAAAAATCCATGCTGATATGTATGTAGTCTTCTCTTTTGATTTGGTCTCGAACAGCAACTTTTTTCCATTAATTCTGGGTTTCAGCATTTTTTTCAACATGGTCTTGAAGTAAAATGTGCATTCAACAAAGTTGGATGTAATTTACTCGAACAAAGCTTAGATTATGCATTTTGACTCCAAACACAGAGGCCGATTCACAGCCTTATGTCTTTGCTTATCAGATATGTTAAGTTAGGATTCACTGAAAACTTTTCAGAGATGGCATTAGCCTCCCCAGGTAAGGTCGGCTTTCATTTGAGAGCTCTCGACTTCCCACCTGACCTGAGTCCCTGACCTCTGAACTGTGTGTGCATGCATCTGGTCCAATTGGAGTCTATTGGTCCCACGGTGGATTTGAATATAAACTTTGTTGTGTCGTGTCTTTTATAACCCTGTTGGTTGCGAGCAGTGTTTGTGTAGGGGACCACAAGCGTTGTAAGGTAGAACAGGTCAGGACATTTACATTTACACGTAGGCAGTGCTTAATTTGAGGGGGAGCAAGGGGGAGCGCGCTCCGGAAGCTCTGACGTGCGCTCCGCCAGCTGGATCTGGAGTGTGTGTGTGTGTGTGTGTGTGTGTGTGTGTGTGTGTGTGTGTGTGTGTGTGTGTGTGTGTGTGTGTGTGTGTGTGTGTGTGTGTGTGTGTGTGTGTGTGTGTGTGTGTGTGTGTGGCTAATACTGTGTGCATGTGTGTGTTTTGTTCAGATGTGCAGCAAGAGAGGTTGGACTTGGAGTGACGCGAGTCGGTTGAGTGATGTGTGATAAATCTGCGAGGAGTTAGCGAAAGTGGCTGCGGAGAAGAGGGGCAAGAAGGCCAAAATGAACTTTATTATTATTATGGTTTTTGTGGTATTCTGGTATTGTTCTGGTTAATAATATGTATCTATTTGTTAACGTGGCCAAGTTGTCATGCCAGATTGTTGTTCTAACTAGGCCTACTATAATCTATGAGGTAGCCTATCTATTTGTTTTCATCTTTTGATGCGACGGAGATCCATTTTCAAGGACTTGGTGTATTTTGTTGTGTTGAGAATACAATGACTCAATGACGCACCTGCGAGTGCATGACATTATTCCTCAACTGTTAGTAAACAACGGTAAACTTTATAACGTGTGGCTGTGTGTCTCTCCAACCTAACATATGTTTACTATTTTTTCTGGCTAATTTCTTGCGATGTTGACTAAATAAGTGTGGGTTGTTCGAAAGCGCCCCCCCCCGCCGCTTTTTTTCTACTCGTCCTCAGCGCTCCGGGAGCTCCCACTTGACAAATTAAGCACTGCACGTAGGGGATTTAGCAGATGCTTTTATCCAAAGCGACTTACAATAAGTACATCTGTCAATATATCAATATACAATATATCACTGTTGGAACAGTTAGGATGTTCATAACTTAGTGCCAAGCACTAATGAGGACAGCTGACAGGAGAGAGACAGGTTTGCCCTCTCCTGTTAACCCCTCAGGTACGCCAGTTTTTGTTAACTGCATTCTAGCAATGTTGAACTACTAGAATGTTGTTTGCATTACACTTGTATTGCATTTAGGCTATGCAGGGGAACAGCAGTGACTGGCCTCTGTGTGGGGTTTGTTTGTTGAGCAGGGACCTGGATAGTACCATTGTTGCATTAGTCGAATCGGATGTCATTTAATGAGCATGTTATTTCTGGATTTATGTCATGTTGTTTCCTAATTATGCATAATCTTTAAAAATGTCCTCCACATGATGTTTATCTACTTTTCTCAACATCTGACACAAATTGTGTTATCTCGGGATTTGCGAAAACGCCAGCAGATTTTGAAAATACACAACTCAAATGGTCCTACCCCCTCTCCTTCAACGCTGACTCTGACTCCACCCATTCCAAGTACATGGACGCGCAATCATGCACGAGCGCGAACACAGACGCGCGAGAGCGAGCCAGGCTAGCTAGGTTGGAGGTTGGGTTGTCTTCTAGTGCTAGGTCCAAATGTGGATTAGCTAGTTAGCTAGCCAGTAGCTACCGCAGGATAACAACAAACAGAAGCTTGCTCTGGGTCACAAGCTTTAAGTACGTGCACGAATGGGTCATGCGCGGGGAGCAGGGGAGGGGGAGGGGGAGTGCAGTACGACCGTTTGAATGACGTACTTATGCTTCGTGCCCACTGCACCGTCAGTCAACGGACGTGGGAAGGCGTGGCTGACGGATGGGGGAGTAGTCTTTGCAGAGGCATCCGTCAGCCAATCAAATCGCTTCGCCGGGTTCTTCCTGCTTGTTGCTATGCAAGATGATCCGCTTTCCAGTATCGTCAGAGCCCGAGTCGCGTCACAGTGCTTAAATTTGCATACGCGATCTGATTGGATGACGGATCCGTCGCTGCCGAAAAAGTTGACAATTTTTCAACTTTTTGACGGAGCCAAAGGCTCCAACGGAACGGACGGATCCACAATGCATTGCGCGTCCGTCCCCATTCAAAGTCAATGGGGATCAGTCAACGGACAGAGGTAGTGGGCACGAGGCGTCACCCTACATGCCCACTGCACCGTCAGTCAACGGACGTGGTAAGGCGTGGCTGACGGATGGGGGAGTAGTCTTTGCAGAGGCATCCGTCAGCCAATCAAATCGCTTCGCCGGGTTCTTCCCGCTTCTTCCTGCTTGTTGCGATGCAAGATGACCCACTTTCCCGCTTTCCAGTATCGTCAGAGCCCGAGTCGCGTCACAGTGCTTAAATTTGCATACGTGATCTGATTGGATGACGGATCCGTCGCTGCCGAAAAAGTTGAACATTTTTCAACTTTTCCGTTCCACAGATGATTGACTTGTTTAATTTTCATGTCAGTAGGCCTACTTCTAACTCAGTGGCTGTAAGTGGGTTATGATAAGGATTTCAAGTAATCTTTCAAAAATTGCCAAAAAAGAGAATTCCATGCCCAACCTTTAACCTGATGATTGGCCTTCTGTTTTTAGTTAGTTTAGTCAATGCTCAGCCAATTATTCTGCTCAGTGGTGTTCTGCTGACTGAATATAATATTACAGAAGGAGTTACAAGTAGATCAGGTCAACGTGAACATTGAGTAAGCCTAATATTTTTCGGAATTTTAAGTTTAATTAAAGTGTCATATTTTTTATGGTGCAGTGGTGGAAACTAGATCCAATTACCTATAAAAAGCGGTTAATTTTCTATTTAGGGCTTGCGCATTATAATACGACGTTAACTTACATCGCAATGGATAATATTTGGAATGTATTTAAGTAGCATCAGACCTAACACACGCGCGCGCGCGCGTGCACACACACACACACACACACACACACACACACACACACACACACACACACACACACACACACACACACACACACACACACACACACACTGTCTAATCCATGAATGTTCCTTCCTTCATCCCATCACTTTCCATAATAAATCGCACGAGGAGGGCGTGGGGATGTGTCGTCACAGGTCACGCGGTGTTTGCGCCCACAACAGAAGAAGGGTGCAAATATGGCGGGCGACGGGGAGTCGCTGGAGTCTTGGCTCAGTAAGTATATCTCTATAATGATATCGGTGTCCTATTGCATGAACACTTAAAGTAATGTGTTCATTTGCCTGGCTTATAAGAGTATCTTAAAGCGCTTCGACTGGCTCTTCAAGACTGTCACGGTCAGATCAAGTGTTTACCATCACTTGTCAGAATGGGTCAGACGCGGGCTAGGACCTGTGGGCTAGCTCCTCTCTGCGAAAACAAAAACCGGCGATGCGAAGTAATTGTCCACGTTACCGGTCCTATTGCCATTTTAGATATTACATTACAGCTCGCAAATGTCAGCTAGCGAAAGCAAGTGGGGCTAATCTAGCTGACATGGGAGTGTGATCCTACCAAAGCAATCCGTTTTACGCTCACAGTAAGAGCATCAGCCGACGTTTGTTTAGGATAAAATGTGGAGGAACCAGAAACGGGGTTGACTTGATGAACATAGACGAGGTGCCTGTAGGCCTTCACTGAACAAAGAACAACCGCTGTGAAGCTGAAGAGCTATAGGGCCATCTATAGGGAATGACAGCGTATGAGCCTTTTATTAATGACTTATCTTAACTATTACAGTCTGTGTCTGTAAGTGTACATGCGGGAGAGACAAGGAATGAGGGGTGATTTTTAGAGCATTACCTTTTCTTAGTCAATATGTTTCCTGTCTGACTGTTTGCCCATTGTTTTTCCTTTTTATTAAGAAAGGCGAAGTCAAATGAAAGCTACATGATGAATAACCCTGTTTGATTATTTCCAGACAAAGCCACCAGCTCAGCTAACCGACAGGAAGACTGGGAGTATATTATGGGATTCTGTGACCAAATCAATAAAGAGCTTGAGGGGTATGGGCATCTTTTACTTTATTCATAAATAATGTGGCAGATACTTCTTGTTCCAGAAGAGAAATCATTTGGGAAATAAACTTGAATTTCAATCAACTCTATTATACATTTCCCATTAATTGTGTGTATGTTACCCGAGGTAACAAGTTGTTGAAGATGCTATTTTTTTTTACAGTAGCTATGCTGGAAGCTGATCTAAAATGTAATGGGCTCATTATAAAACAACATATGTTCTCCTTGTATGTCAGTCCACAGATAGCTACAAGGCTGTTGGCTTACAAGATCCAGTCTCCACAGGAATGGGAAGCCATGCAGACCTTGACGGTATATACAGCCTGACTGCGCTCACATGGTCTTCTCTGGGTCACTGCCACTCAGTCATGTTATAGTGGTGCGCTAGCATGGGGACAGGAATAAGGACACAGTTGTTCTAGACAATTCCCTAATGTGGCTTTTAGGATAATAGATCATCATTGAGTCATTATGACCACATAGGTCAAATATCTTGGTAATTTGACCTTTGGCCTAACGGTCAAAATACCAAGATAGGCTAAAAACAACATTTGATGATTAAATGTTGTTTTTGTGTGATGTCTAATGCAACGTTGTTGTTATTTGATGAATTCATACTTTCGACCATCTGGTATTCTGCAGGTTCTAGAGGCTTGCATGAAGAACTGTGGTGGAAGATTTCATAACGAAGTTGGAAAATTCCGTTTTCTAAATGAACTGATAAAGGTAGTTTCACCCAAGGTGAGTCCCATTGTTCAGTTTTCTTTAAATATGAGAAAGCGAAGCCTAGAGCATTTTGTGTGAAAAGGGTTTGTCTCCTTTCAGAAAAGGAAATGTAATTTAAGTTGACAATTTTTCATTTGTAATTGTGCAAGACATTGTGCAAGACATGCTCAATCTTGGCAAACAACATTTTATAAAGCGGTTTATAATTTAAAGGGGAAAAATACTCATTCAGGTTTCTATGGTTATTGCTTATTGTTTTTTATCATGTTAGCAGAGCAGACAACTTATTCTCAACTTCTCTAAAAGCAGGAGGTAATGACATGATTTCAATGTGCAAGACCATAGCTATTTGACTCAACATCAGCTCCGGCATGTTTGCTCAATCATGCAAAGATTTAAAAATATCTGTGGAAAAACGGACTATGTGTTATACATGTGCTTGATCAATTGAAAAACAAGGCAAAACAAACTTTTGTTACAGTTTCTTAAGTGATTCAGTCATACAGAAATAACTAAAAGTAGGTTTTCAACGCCACTGGAATAATTGCCTGAGGCTATTTATAACAGTTTTATTTATTTCCATGTTAAGCACACTCATAGATGTCCAAAGCACAATGCTGGCGACACTTTCTCATCCTTTGATAGTTCTATTTCTAACCCTTCAAATTGTTATGTTTTTTTCAGTACTTTGGTGACAGAATATCGGAGAAAGTGAAGAATAAGGTCATTGAGATTTTATACAGTTGGACTGTCTCTCTACCTGATGAAGCAAAGATCTCAGAAGCGTATCAAATGCTAAAGAAGCAAGGTAAGCATAAAACCGCTTTTAACTAATTATTATTATTATTAACTTGTGTTTTGAGTGTTTTGATTATATTTAAATTGTGTGAGGAAATGGACCTGTTGTTTTCAATCTTCAACTGAATGAGGATGTGTTTTGATTTCAGGGATTGTTTCAGTTAACCCAGAACTCCCTCACGACAACACACTAATACCTTCACCTTCCCTGCGGCCCAAGAATCCTGTTTTTGAAAACGAAGAGAAGAGCAGGGTAGGTATTATTTAAAATGCATGTGCATATTACACATGGATCCAGTTGTATATTTAAACATTTACATGTGTTTCCCTCTGCAGTAATGAGTAGTTTTAGATTTATGTAGATGGAAAGTCTCTCGTGTTATCATTTGTGCTACGGTTACTGGCATGTCCTGACCTAAAGAGGGCAGACCGTTGGTGGGTTAGTGTTGGATCAAGTTGATGAATAGCTCATCGGTTGTTTTCTCTCAAGGCGTTTGAGGCAGAATTTCGCCCGGCGTAGTTTCTGTGAGAAACAGGCCATGAGACTGACCTGACCTTTGATAACTCGACTTGATGTGGCTTGATTGATTTCTCTGTTTTCTATAGAGATTAGCAGAACTTCTTAAGAGCAAAAAGCCTGAGGACCTGCAAGAGGCCAACCGGATCATCAAAAACATGGTGAAAGAGGTCAGCACTGGCATCTAGCTGGTATTAAAATTCTTCTCATGATTGCTTATAGGTCCCATGGCATGCTACTTTATGGATGCTTTTATATAGATATTAGTTGGCCCCTAACACAGTATTTGAAGACGTTCATGAAATTCAGCCGTGGTGCAGAATTACAGCCACTACGAGCCAGTCGCACATTGAGCTTTCCCCAAAAGCGCCGTTTAGGTGTCTAGCTTTAGTTCAGATGAGGAGGAGAGAGGCGGGTCAAAGAGGAGGGTGGGGGTGTGGCCCTGAGCAGCTTGCGGCCACGGTACCGTGCGCTCTGTTTACAGTGCATGCATCGCAATGGCGAGGCGCACACAGCCTTTGGCCGTGTTCTGTAAATATTCTAGAACACCCCGGCGGGATTCCTGGGGCTCTATATCTAAATAATATCATATTATGCATAGATATCTATATCATATACTATATATTATCACTGCCAAGAGCTTTGTGCGCCTCCAGACGATATTATGAACCTCAAACGACTGCCTCGGGTTCTCCGACGTCTCTGGTTCTTCCAGAGACGTCAGAGAACTTCCACATCAGATTGATTTGGAAGATGACCTCCACATAACAATTGCAAGAAACAATCACAGGCAACAATCCCTTTCTCCTCCACGGCTCATGTACTTCAGGGAGTCTAAGGCAAATTTCCGTTCCCCCCAATTCCTTCTCAACCATGGCTGAGATAATCCCCACTACGAGTCTCGTTGTGGAAATACCAGAAACGTCAGAGTACCCGACACGGTTATGCGCCATAACACCAACAGCAGAGCGGTAATCCAAATAACAAAGAAAACACTTGCATTACAGTGTGTGTATTCACACATACACACACATGTGGCGCTCACACGGTCATTGGGCAAAGCAGAGAAGGGGAGGTGACATGTCCCTGTATGACGACATACAGGGAAAATTCCAAATGTCGTCTGAGCTTTTTTTGTTCAAAGGCAGAGCAGGATAGCTAGTGCTCGTTTTACACCTAACGCCATTTCTAGCTACGATACGATACGATACGATATAACTTTATTAATCCCCCGTAGGAGAAATTTGTTTGTACTACTACTAGGGGAACATTGGCGGCCTAGGGGAACTCATATTAACTTTAGAAAACCTCAAAGTGAAATTGTCATGCCATGGGACCTTTAAGATTTTGCTGTGTATTTTCAAACTCAAAACAAATGCCAGATGAGGTGATTGAAAACACTGTATGTTACTATAGAGTGTCTGTCTGGCAGTAGTTAACTGCCTTTTAAATGAGAAAAACAGGCAGATTAATGAATGGATGAATGAAGGGTATCTCTAAGTTGAAGTACTAAATCATGTCTGCTGTGGGTTCTGGTTACAGGACGATGTACGGGCCCAGAAAGTTACAAAGACGAACAGAACCCTGGATGAGGTGGACCACAGGGTTAAACTCCTCAATGAGATGTTGAATCACTTCAGTGAAGACGTCTCCACGGATGGGGACAAAGAGATCATCAGGGTTGGACTTCAAATAGATTCATTTTCTCTTCTTCTGTATTTATTATTATTTGTTGACAAAGCAAAAATGCTTAAATTGTTTGAAAATGAGGAAGCTCACAGACAGCTATAGTAGTGAAATATAAACCCCATATGAACTAATTTATACACATCACATTTCACAGGCAGATACGATCTTTGAAGTCATTAATATTAATGGAACTAGAGTTTCCGCACGCACGTTGCGCACGCTCAACCTCTAGTTGTAATTAAACCCATACAAATAACGTGGAATGCCCAGTCGATAATCGAACAAATTTCTGAGCGCATTATATAATAAAATTGTGCATATAATGTTACAAAGTATAAAATTCGTTCACCACCAATGACTTAAAAGCAGTGCCAACATTTAAATATTTTTTAACCATTCAGCGAACAAAAGGCTGATTATCATTTAGGGGGCCACTCAATGAAATGCAGAAGCGTCATCAACACGCTCACTGAAGTGGTGTGAGTAATACCGTCTTTCTACTCACAAATGTCAGGATATGTTGTTCACACATACGGCCCATCAGGTGAATCTCAGGACTTACACGTGTGTCTGAAAGCAGCTAGTGTGTGAGCATTTGATTACATTATAAAATGAGTCAATTTATGGTGACCGGGGTAATTGTTTCATGGAAAGTCTAGTATACTATGCATGCAAATCAATTATTAGATAGCTTTTACTGTTATTCAGAGCTGAAGAGTGCATTGACATTTAAAAATGCAAGATAACTACTATTGGTTTGTTGAAAATAATAAACATCATTGAGATTAAACATCTCTTCCAGTGTCCTGGCCAAGACAGGCAGCAGTAGCCTACAGTCACAAATAGCATGCACACAAAACGTAAGAAAAATAAAACAATTATAACAGTCTGCAGGGGGGAATCAATATCGCAAGACATTTGGGCACATGCGCACATGACTAACTTGTGTAACTGGTGAGACAGGCCTGCTATTATAGTAGTAAGATATTCAAATTAGTATTTCTATCCAGTTTTGATCCATTTCTGATTTGGGGTCTTTCTTCTGAACAGGAGTTGTATGGAGATTGTGATAAGCTAAGGCAGACAGTTTTCAAGCTTGCCACAGAAACGGAGGACAATGACAATAACTTGGGTAAGGAATAGGGGAAATAGGGCCCCCTTTTATCGGACGAGGCTATTGTCATTACGTCCAGCACGTGTGTAACAATGTTTTCTCTGAGTGTTTGGTGGCTCCCACGCCTGTCTTAACCTTGTTGCCTTCACCATCAGGGAACATCCTGCAGGCCAGCGATGACCTCTCCCGTGTCATTAACTCCTATAAGAGGATTGTAGAAGGACAGATCATCAACGGAGAGAAAGAAGAACATTTGACTCGTATGCCCATTTTCTGTCCTAATTGACATGACCTGAAAGATGGTCCATTGAATGGCACAAATTGCTGTTGTCAACCTACATTATTTTACGTACATGAATCTACGGCAGATATGCGTGTGTGTGTGCGTACGTGCGCGCATGTTTGTATGTGTGCTTGCGTGCGTGCGTAAAAACAACCTGATGTTGAGTCTTGTGTCCTCTGTTCCAGGCCACAAGGCAAAGCAGTCAGAGGTCCTCATTGATCTGGCGGGCCTGGAGCCCCAGGGCCCGGCGGCGGCCACCTCCAGCCATCTCCAGGCCCCGCCCTCCTCCCTGTCCGTCCCTGCAGACCTGCTGTGCGCCGCCGCCGCCGTCGCCCCTGGGCCTCAGGGCTCCTTCACGGCAGCCTCGCTGACGCTGCTCGACGAGGAGCTGTTGTTCTTAGGTGAGGACCTCCGAACCCCAACTGGCTGACCACATTGAGAGAGACTGGGCATCACTAAAAGGACTGTGGTGCTTTCTACGTTGGCATCATGGGATGGGTGCGTGTGTTTTTGTTGGCAGGTATCGGTGACCCTGCCCCGGTTGTAAGTCAATCCATCGTGACTAGACCTGAACCCCTGGATCATCAGCTGACATCCTTACAGGTTTGTATAGGTTTATTTTCAATGCCCATATTCTCTTTGAAGGAATTTCTCCTCCGGGGGAATAAAAAAGTTCTTACCTTTCTTTGCTTATCTGTTGTTGCATTCATTTATTTACATTTGTTTCTCTCCCAGGACTCCAGTCAGGACTTTGATATTTTCGGCTCGGTCTCACTTCCCGCCCCGCCCTCCTTCTCCACGTTCCCAGTGTTTTCGACCAACCTCTCCCCAGGGCCTCCCCCGGCCCAGTGTCCCCGCCCCTCCTCCACCTCACACCACTCTGCTGTCTTCTATGGGTCCCCCTATACCAACCAGTCAGCCACCACCGTCCCCAGCCTGCAGTCCTCCTCAGCCGCCACCCTTTCCCCTGCTGGCCGCCAGTCATACAGCAGCACCTCGTCTCTCCCAAGCTATGCTTCAGCGACTTCATTCCAAACGCAGGTCACCAGTGTGCCTTCGCCTCATGCAGCAAGCACTTCCCTGTCTCCCCCAGGCTCAAGTAACGGCATTCTGCAGGATTTGGACTTGCTCGACCTCAGCAGTCACAAAACGTGAGCCAAATAAAACGTATTTAAAAAAAAAAATCATGGCACCGTTTATAAACCGTTGCTGTCATCAAGAGGTGGATGTTATGTGTACAAAAGTGCTAGGCTGTTAATCACCAATGCTGCCTTGCCATTAGGGCAGGAGTTCCAGCCTGAAGCTTTTTAATTATTTCATTATTCTTCTTCTTGTCTTCCACTGATCTCAGTACAACTGGCATGCTGGATGTCGCGGGGTTCCTAGGAGCAGCTTCCACGTCCTCCTCCCCCATGCCCCATCTCCTGGGAGGGATGCCAGCAGGACCTCTGGTTCTCCCCCCCGCTAAGAGTCAGGCAGACGACAGCCCGCTGTTGCGCTCACTGTCGCCGGTCCTCACCCCGAGTCAACCCAGTCCAGGGAAGGGCCAGGAGATCTCCCTGTCCAGTGTCAAGGTCTCTCTGGAGGCAATCAAACCAAGTGAGTCACGTCTTGGGTTTCTGTTCAGTGATAAGAGGTGTAACCATTCTCCAACCATTGTGTGGAACCATTCTCCTCTTCAATCAACGTTTTGTTGAGAACGAGGGAAGCCATTTCTGGGTTTTGGTACATCAACTACAATTGAATATCAACAACACTAAGCACTATGAAGGAGCTTTTATACATTTATAAATGTATTTGAATCAACTTATAAACTTAATCAATTATTTAAATAGAATGGATTTTGTCCTTTGCCTGACTTTGATTTTGGTTATTTCGGCCTTCAGGCAAAGTGTGCCCGGTAACTGCTTATGACAAATACGGCATCCGAGTTCTGCTCCACTTTGCCTCCGACTGCCCACCAGACAGACCTGATGTACTGGTTATGGTGGCCTCCATGCTCAACACTGCCCCGCTGCCCGTCAGCCACATCGTTATGCAGGCTGCAGTCCCAAAGGTACACACACAGGATGTGCACATCCACATTTCATTATTGGTAAAATAATAGACATAGACAAATACGTGGCTGGTACTGTGAGCAGTCCCTTGATTTGTTTGCTCCTCTCTAGTCTATGAGGTTGAGACTCCAGCCTCCATCCGGGACAGAGCTGGCGGCATTCAACCCCATTCTACCCCCTGCTGCTATCACCCAAGTCATCTTGCTGGCCAATCCACTCAAGGTACTGGAGTCTTTCATCAATCGCTTCACCCATGAATAAGCTTCCACCCGAATGGTTTTCGTCATAGTATATGTATAAACAATTGATAGATTTGTTTTGTATGACCAAGGCTAAGCGTATTCTCGCTACACACTATCCAACTTCAAGGGGCTTTAGTTAAATACGCTGTAGGTACGTTTCGAGAGATGAAAAGAGAAAGCAGAAGCCTAGTTTAAAAAAATTTAAGATAGATAACAGAAAACGCCCCTACTACTCGTTTCCCTCCTTCACCTTGTCCCCCCGCCATTGAGAAGTGTTGCATTCACACACCTGGGATTCCCTGAACCAGGCAGGGAATAGATGTCCTGAAAGGCCCCTGATTTATTTTAAATCACCTTTAAATGATAATACTTACTGTAAATCCTACCTACAGCACCCATTTTTGTTAATGAATGCTCAATAGTGCACATCTTTTTGGTTCTGTTTTTGCAGGAGAAGGTGCGGATGAGATACAAGTTGGCGTTCACGCTGGGGGAACAGCCGTGCTCAGAGATTGGAGAAGTGGAGCAGTTCCCCCCTGCCGAGAAGTGGGGTGCTCTATAGCCCGGCTCTGTGTTGGAAGGGCTGCATTAACCGTAACATTCTTGAAACCCGAGCAAAGCAGAACTATAATCAAAGCTTTGAAGTTCAAGACCTTTATAGGCTCATGGTAGTGTCCACCTCCACCTCTGGGAGGGTCATTCAAGCAGATCATTGCAGTGTTTTGGACCTGCTTTATGTCCTTACTGTGGACTTGATTCAGATGTCACCACAGTGCCAGTGCAGTAGTTACAGTGGTTAAGATCCACTTTGGGAAATGGATGGTTTCACACAGAAAAAAAAGTCATGCCGGGCTTTAGTTTAACGTGCTACATTACCATTAGGTATACTGTATTTTTCACTTGGCTTGCATTCAAAGGACATCAATCATTCATACTGCAGGTCATTTATACCCTTTTTTGTGACCAACATTTGGTCTATCTTGCGCATCTTGGTTCTTTTAACCAATTGGTAGGAGAAGAAATGGTCATAAGTATGGGAAAAGGCATGACATGTGAAAACTGAATTCGTTTCTGCTACTGACTGTTTTGACATCAGAAGTCACTTAAAAAAACTGTGATTCAAGCATGCAAAGTAATTTTTTACTGACCATACTCAGATGAACGTTAAAAAAATGTAGGTCCGAAACAGTACAATTCTTAATTCCAGTACTAGACTTTCGGGGGAACCTGGATTTCTGCAGTCTGAAGCAGGACTTTGATATGACTCATGACGTGCAATGTTGGATGGTAGGGATAGGATGGCTGGATGTTGATCGTTTTGGAGTGAGGACTATCACCCATTAATAAACTTGTGCTTGAATTAATTTTTACCTTGTTACCGTATGACTCCGATTGTTAGAGACTTTTGTCCTTTAAACAATGATGGCACAAATGTATTTAGAGAGTTGAGAAGCGGAAGACCCAGTATTTATTTGTTTTGTGTGAGGATTGTGAAATGAATTTTATTTTCTTTATTGATAGTATTGTTTGCTCAATTCTTACCTAAATGCTTGTGTCGCTTTTAATATTATGCTCATGGCAGATCTGGTGGTGCTCAATGTAAACAAACTGGTCAATGAGTACTATTTCATATTATACAAATCAACCTGTTTACCTGACTTCATTTTTGTTCAGCAAAGGGCTGGTTGGCCAGACCTAAACTAGAACTAAATCATTTGTATAAAGTCATCCTAAATGGCCCTCATTCAATATTATACCCTCTCTAATATAAAGGTTTGATCTGTCGGTCGGAGAGGTCCTTTTTTGTGCGAATAGGCCTTGGTCTCATGTCATAACCTGGGTTAATTCTTCATGTTGTGGCTCTCCTTTCAGACCTGGTAAATTGAAAATTAAAGTTAACACTGACATTCGTGTTTTTCTTTCATGCGTTGGTAAGTTATTGCAATATTTAAGTTATTATTTTATTTATTTCCATAGGCCTACTTCTCAATTTAATATGTGATGTACATATTTTAGAAATTAAAATGCATGGAAATTGGTTGTACAATTATTTGTCTAAATATTTGTTATAATTGGTACGTATCTAACAGAGTTTTATCATCAATGTAAACATTGGTTTATCGGTGTTGTGAAAAGCTCAGTCGGGGCAGGTCGGCGCAATTAAATGCTTTCAGTGCAAGTCTTGCACCGAAAGCAAAGTGGCGCTCATCACCACAGCGCAGCCGCATCAGGTCACTCGCAAACACAACAGCAACCATGGCAGACGAGAAGCCCAAGGTGAGGAGAGTTTCCTTTGAGTATTGTTAATGCTTTCGATTGGGTGACCTAAAGAATTGCATCGAGTGTGTATGCTTATTGGTGTTTTAAGACAATGGATTCAATTTCAACAATTTGGTTTGGGGAAATCGCAAAACATTGGTGGCCAGATCTAGCTGATGCTAACTAGCAAGCGGGTTTGCCGAAGGGGTGAGCATGCTAAGCTATTGCTGCTACTATCCGATCAGCGTGCTGGTTAAGTTCCTACGGTACTTTTCTGAAGTTCAGCTCCCTTGATTCAGCGGTAATTTGTTCAGCCTGTTTCATTGTATCAGTTGGCACTTATAGTCGCAGTCAAAATGAATGAATCTGCATTAGGAAATGGCTAATGAATGATACCAGGCCATGGCTAATGCTAGAAAGCTATAGCGTATGCTACCTGGCTAATAGTACAAGGCCGGCAGTGTGCTGCCATCCTCAGTCTGGAGAGCGATCATTGCATTCACTGTAAGGTCCATTTAGTGTTTTTGCTGAGATTTGATCTATTCGGTTGCAGTTATGCACTTTCTTCATTCTTTGTCCTGCTTGGAATTTTCACTTACTAATTTTCTTCAGACCACCCACTTTCTTCTGTTCGCAATTAAGAACACGCATGCCTAACCTTAAACCTATGTTGTGTTCCTTGCAGGAGGGAGTGAAGACCGAGAACAATGAGCACATCAACCTGAAAGTAGCTGGACAGGACGGCTCTGTGGTTCAGTTCAAGATCAAAAGGCACACGCCTTTAAATAAACTGATGAAGGCTTATTGTGAACGTCAGGTATAAAGATCTGTTTATATCCTAAATCGTTCAATTAACCATTGAGTTGCATTTGCACATTTTAGCTTTTGTAACTTGATTACACATTGGTTTAAAGTTTTACTTTATGCTCCTGGCCATTAAGTTTGAATTTAAGTCATTCGCATGGAGTTTGCTTCTGTCAATATATTGATTCGCAGCATTTCTCTTTTCCATACAGGGGCTGTCATTGCGACAAATACGGTTTCGATTTGATGGCCAGCCCATTAATGAGACAGATACACCTTCACAGGTATGTGTACTGTGTGATGGGGCTGATAGGAAGTGAAACTATCTGTGCCTGAAATGATCAAATACCAGGGGTTGACACTAAGGTTTCAAAAGCACTTGCCCATCGGGCAAGTACAGGTCAGGTTCAACTTGCCCGAATGTGATGTTCACTTGCCCAAATTATAATCAGAATCGTGAACGGGCCTCTTTTTGCCAGGCACCCGGCCTGGTTTTGTGGGGCTCAGAAAACTCATCCTAGCTCAGACTGAAGCTGAATGTTAGCTTCCACACATGTTGTGTTTAAAAAAATAACAAACTTCTCTTTGTTTACTTATTTATCGACGGTCACATCGTGCCATGAAGTGATTTCAGTCCACCGTTGCAACCTATTAAAGCTATCGCCAAGTTATATGTGGACCTGCATGATTTGATGTAAATGTACATAACTAAATGTCAGAGGTAGTAGCAAAGATATGTCTTTTTTAACTTTCAAGTTTCTTGTAGCTCTAACTGAATAATCACAATCGCGTTTCTAGTAGTGTTGTCAGTCACAATACTGGATTTTATAACTTCGACAATATACCTGGAAAAATATCGATATTCTATACCATTTTCGATATCAGGGGAAACGTTTTTTTCAGGAAAGAACATACCCAAAGTAAATAAGAGTATATCTCCACAACTGCAAGGGCGATAATGTCATCTTTGTGCCAAAAGAAAGATTGTTGTGCAAGTGAAATATTCAATGGGGATAATACTTGGTTAAAGTGAATAAAGCCATGGAACACAGCATAAGTGGAAGATAACATTTCCACCTGAAATAATTATCAGTTGGTCGTTATCAGTTGGGAGCGCTGTCTTACTATGAGACAAAAATATAGGTAGATATCTTACAATTTTGACACTTGGCACCTCTATTTAAAGTTCAGGGCAAATATAATCGAATGCACCAAGCCAAACACTCGCAAATAAATATATGGCCACTAGATTGCACTGAAGAATGTTTTCTGATTGAAGGCAATTTACCTATTTCCTAAGAAACCTTCTCTTATTCATTGATTGAAAACACCATGATTAGTTGCAAAATTTGGCCCAGACACTGGATAATCTGTTTTTATGGTGGTTTTATTCGATCAGAATAAACTTTGTGGACAAAAATCACAAAGGTAATGCATTTTTGGTTGTTAAAAGAAAAGGGGACGTTTCTTCTCTAGTTGTTATTTGCGAGTTTTGGTTACAGAATGATATGGTTTGGACTGTTGGTATAAGTGGAGGCTCAGCTTTCATGTAATATATAGTAGTTTGTGAGGGTCCAATTTCGTGAAAATGATCGCTATTGCTGTGCATGTGCACAGTTATGAAACCCAAAACCGTGTTCTTGGATATGACTTTCTTGATAATTTGCCTCAATCCAAAGTACTTCCAAACTGCACTCCTCCATCACTACTCCATTTTCCTTCTACCTAAACCGTTCGCGGAGGCGCTGCACTTGAGATGCTAGCTGTGTTAGCTAACGCCTTCGAATCACTGCCAGAGACCGCACTGCGAGTGAGTGAAAGAAGGCGGGGCTATATTCGCACTGAAGCGATGCGTGTCTGTTAACTCGCTTTCCGAGAGAAGAGGAGACAGCGTGCTGATCAATTGCAAATACTTCTGATTTATGTGATTTTTGCGGAACAAAATGTTGTTCTGCAGTTTCTAAAAATATTTGAATAAATAGCCTTTATATTAACATCCACACAAAATCCACTTGCCCGTTCGGGCAACCAGAAAAAATCTCTCAACTTGCCCAAACATTTTTTTTACTTGCCCCGGGCAAGCGGGCAACCGTTAGTGTCATTGGCTGAATACATTCGAGGACTCCATAGAGAATTGCCTTTCTTGACAACCATTAAAGGAGCGGAACTCGCACACCATGTAGCCGATGCAAAAATAAGTTTTTATTGCATAAAAGTGTAAAGTGCTACCCAAAGTGCGTGCAAAACGTATTCAGACCATCCTCAGTGCAAACATACAAAGGTAAAAGACTTCCTTATATAGACTACGCCTAGTTGGTGGCAGACATGTCAATCAAAAGGTCAGGTCGGTTGATGTAATGACTAGACGTTTTAAAAGGCACCACTCACCTATTTTAAATTTTCTTGACAACATGCATGGCCGAGCTTAAGCCTGAATTCAGGCACCACGCCTGAACTCTTATCAGGCCTGTAATTTGTAATGAATGTTGTGGTTTGGCTAGGTTGGTGATCTTGTACTGTTTATTTTATAATGGGCAGGCTTGCCCAGATGCTGAAGAAGTACTTTGCTCGGTTCCTCTTTAATTTAGTAAATTCCAATAGTCAAGCGGGCGAGTTTGTCTTATGTGTTTTCTTTATTTCGATAACTTGAGCTCGTTAGACAGCGCTACAGTGGCATCCAGGGAGACTTATAGAAAGTACATTAATTTCTCTGTCCGGTTTCTACTCCGTTTTTACAATGCCAAACGTAAGTCAAAGACACAATAGGTCTGTAACTTCGATGTAGCAGGGCACGAGGAGCAGAATTCTTTGCACTAGTTAGTCCTGTTCCCTGGTATAAAGTAGCAGACATAAAATAAGTGTTAGGAGCGCCACCTTTGATTGTAGTAAAGAGTAGCACGGACTACTGGCATCAATGAAATTATACTATACACTACTTTTTACTCCTCATACTGCTTTTAGATGTAAATATACAACCAAATACTAGTACAAAGGCACCATTGTTTTTTCTGTTAAGTGTGTCTTAGGCTAGGTGTACATGATGACGGTCTGAACAGAAGACGTAAAAGTGGCGTCGCGTCTTCACTTTTTATTCCGTGTTTAGACAAGCGTTTTCGGGAGGAAATCTGCGTGTATACGGTGACGCAAAAGTGTGTGGATTTCGATTGGGTATGCATGTCAGATGGCTAGGTGGTGCTGTGATGCACTATCACACAACACCGCCATGTCTGAGCGCATGCGTAGAATCTTCCTCCTTCTCTTATCTGGGCCACGAAAACCAAAACATAATTACAGATCCTTCTCTGTTCAGTAATACTATCTGTACATACATTTCGTGGAAAGACTCCAGTAAGTTCATTAGAGCTGCCAGAGCAGCTTGATGGTCCGACGCATGGAAATAATCCAACATGTTAGCATATCTGAGCAGAGTTTTGCGTCTTGGCAGTGTAGACGGAAACGCTACGGCGGAGCGTATTCAAGTTTTCCACTCTGGAGGGTGGTTTCAGATTTTTGCGTTTTAAGCCCCAAAAACGCCGTCACCGTCTAAACGAAAGGCACTTCCGATAAAATAGTTGGTCGTTTTTACCTGCAAGCGTCCTCGTGTAAATGGGGCCTTAGTTGGATAGGTTTGCTAGAGAGAAGTGGTCTCTGCTCGTTGAAGATTAGTTCAAATAACATTGTTCTACAACTGCTTTGAAACTATCATTCTTCTTCTAAACACTCCAAATTCTTCTTTCAGCTTGAAATGGAGGATGAGGACACAATTGATGTATTCCAACAGCAAACGGGAGGCTCTTCTACTTAAAGACTTTCCCCCCCCTCAACAAACACCCATGCCTGCATTTCTTCTTTCTTTTTTAATGCCTCTTCCTTTTGTCTTTAAATCTCCATGACCAGCTTTTCCATGACCATGTGTTGGAATCCTGTCAGACGCTCATAGGCTGCAACACGGGGATGGATTCATTTTTATTATTGTGATATTTGTAATGATAGTTGATAGTGCACAACTTGTAAGCTGCATTCAATGTCATATGCTGAACATCTAAAAAAAAAAACATTTCTTGGTGACATCATAAAGCAGACATTTACATCGATTTTTTTTTTAACACTATTACTCATGCCATATAGCTGTTGGTTAAATTTAATGATGGTGTTGCTGTTCTATATGCCTGTGTTTCAATTTACTCACATTGGTGGTTGTTTTAAAAAATGTACAATTGGAATAAACTGATTTTTTTTTAATAAAATTACTTGTTTGTGTTTATTAAGATGTTTAGTCTTGAGGCTTCCTACTTGTTCATCCTGCATGACACTGCATTCAACTTAAATTGAGTTATGTAATTTCTCAATTACTTAAATATTGTCTTTTATACTACCAACATTATTTGTCCTGCCTTCCATGTTGTTATAAATGGTACATCAGTCCCTTGATGTCAGGATTCTTCTATATGGGTTTAAACGCATTCGCCACTAAACTGTCATTAGACCTTTGTGACCCTAAATAAACAATCCAATCAGAGCCACGCTTGAGGCAGCAGTGTCCAATGAACTCACCTCACCGTGTTCTCGTGGGCGGGACTGAACGCAACGCCCTCTCCACGCTGTGCTTTGCCTGAGAAGCCAGACTACGCAGCAGGTTGATGCGTTTTCAGTGCCGTCTGCCAGTGTAGATAATGAAAGGCGGGTTATGAAATTTTAAATCACGGTTATTTTATCTTTCAGTCTCAGAGCTCTATTAAATTACGACAGAATGACGACGACCACGACATTTCAAGGGTTGGAAGCCGGTTCCAAAAGCAGCTCCAGGTATAACGTTATTGTGGCACAGACATGTTTGAGACGGTAGTCATCGAGGTGAACATGCTGTGCTTTGAAACGTATTCTCGGACTTAACGTTTCTGACTTAAAGGCCGTTGCTATAGCTAAAACTGCATGGCTAAATGTTTACAGTCCGGGATGCTGGATAAAAGCTTGCACCGCACCTTCTCTCAGCGCGGACGGGCCACTGGTCTCGCCCAGCGCGCCTCCATGCGACGGGTCTCCTCTTTGTGGGGCATGGACATGGAAGTTGCACAGCTAGCTTGCGTTTGCTAACTGTCCGCATGCCAAACGCGTATTAAGCCATCTACATCACATGTCTATGGAGCACCTTTCAATGTTTTGGTGATCGTCACATTGTGTGTGATCTCCATCCTCTCATCATCCTTATAGATGTGTAGTAACGACTGCAGCTAGCGCCTACTAAGATTGATTGTATTGTTGGGTGGGGCCCCTGTGGATTTCAAATCAATTTTTGTGTCGCGTTACTAGACCACTATTACATTAATAATCATATTATAATCATCTACACCCAATACATTGTTTGCAACATAAACCAACACATAAGGTGAATTTATTAATTCACGTAAACATCCCGTTGGGATATCTTGTCGTTTGTTTGGGTTGATTATTGGTTGTCGTGCGTCGTTTGGGCTGGAAGTTGTACCTGTACCTGCTCAATGTAGATCTGTCATCCATTCCTGAGAAATAAGGATCCGTGTACATTTTTAATTGTCTTCACATGCAGACCAGGTATAACCCCTCAAAGCCGTACATAGGATGCATTTGCAGTGACTGTATTCAAATAGATCAAGTGCACTAAAATGGCAGACCCCTCGGTTGAGGTTCTAGGGTTTGGCTCTTTATGTATGCCAAAGTACAGAGTAGCGGCCTAAACATTTTTGTTTAACATTAAGTTGTTGGTGGTCCCAATATTTAAAGATCAGCTCTCAATGATTGGATCTGCTGTGTGTACCACCAGATTAAAATTGAGCTAGCAACCAATCACCATTATAAATCACCATTATAAATACTGCACTTCTCCGGCCCTCACGTTCCTGTTGCTCTATATGATTAATACGTAACACATAACATCCCTGCCACTAAATGTTGTCTTAAGATTTGGTTATGTCCATATGAATGACCTGTAATGTGTGATCAGTTTCTCTGGGGATGGGACAGTGTACTTGAGTCTACACTTGGGAACCACAGGTGGTTTATCCTTGGTATCATTTTGCTGTCTTATATTATTTGCATGTTATGCAAATAATATAATGAGGCCAAACCTGCACTATGTACCTTTTCAATCACTGCAGCTATTAGTTTTGACAAATAAAAAAGTTACTTCTTCTCCCACCCTATGTGACAATGTGTACATTGAGATGATGTACCACACAATGATGACACATTTTTTAAAAAAAAAGAAGCATGCATTGGCTTTGTTTTATGACTGAAGCAAAGATAATGTAGTAGTGCAGGAATGATAACAATAAAATATTCACACAATACCAATTCCAAAGTAAATGAGTGCAAGTAAATAAATAATAGAAAAAACAATTTCTGACACTGAAGCACTGCTCTGGAAAGGCCAGAAGAACAAGGATAACGGCAGGCATCCAGAAACAAAATATATGCTACTGTCTAAGCAGCAGTGTTGTTCCGCATTTGAACAGCAGGTGCTGCACGGAGCCTGCGATTCTTAGGCCAATATGTCTAAACAGAAATTTGATTGGTTAAAGCTTCTACTGTACAATGAACTTGTTGGACCGAAATTTGCTTGATAAATATTGACAACTTTTTTTTCTTCAACTAAGCTTAACCTAATGCATTGTGTGCCTTTCTCATTGTTTCCTTATCTCTATCTCCAGAGTTTCAAACCCTCCAGGTGGCGCATCAAACATTTCTTTCGGCACAGATGAGGACAAACCCCCTGTACGGAAAAATAAGATGGCCTCCAATGTGTTTGCTGAGCCAGAGGACCCCTATGCCCATCGAAGGAACAACCCTCCCGGTACCCCTTCTACGTGTGTCTGACGTTTGTGTGTCTGTTAATGGGCCCTGTCCTTCAGTGAGTTCCAGAAGAGGGATTACCGGTAGATACATGTACAATTTCACAGTATAATCAGCAAAAATATAATCAGCAAAATAAAAGACACCCAGTGCATTCTTTTTTAGTAATTTCAAATATTTTCAGTCAACAATCTGATACATAATATTCACTAAAACAATCATTTTATCAAACAGATGTTACAGATTATAAGAAAAAACACATCCTGCATTTCGCAATTCCCTCTCCCAGCAGGAAATCACTGGCTCGTATCCACCACAGACTTCCAGGAAATAGGAAGCCCCTCTGGGTTTTGCCAATGTTCGTATTGTCTACAGCGATTGTAATTTCCTCATTGTTCCCAAGCCTCTCCTTGGTCATTAATTAGAAACTGAAGGCGTTTATGAGAAATGGATTGAGAAGAAGTAGCATAACGAAAGAAGTATTTAGCAAGTCAACATTTTCAAGGAAAAACGTTCCCCCTTGGGCTGATTAACAGTTAATTATGAATCAATTGATCAGGTAAAAGATCAATAGAAGTTTGAGGCCCTAATGTGGCCTCAAACTTTAATGCTCGGATCAGACTTCATAATTTCAGCCGGATTTGTTTTGGAAAAAGGTCCAGCGTCAAGGCCGAATACAACGTTGGGAAAGGCTAACAGGGTTCTTACCCCTTATAGTGGAACAGTTGAAGAATACCCTGATGCAGAGTCTAGCAGGGCCAAATCCTTGGTATTCCTGCATAGTTTGAAAACACCTATGAAGTGTTCCTTGATGTTGACCATTAGGATGGCCGAGTGCTCTCTGGTGCACATATGTTAACATGGCGAAGAGAGAGAGGGATGCTGTCAGGTGGAGCAACAAAACCAAAGAAAGGACCCCTCTTGGTGACCCCCAGAAACAGGTCCACAATCTTGAATCACGCTGCCAGACTCGCACGTAGTGCCTCTGACGGCAATATCTTGGTTCTCCTTCCCGCTGACCTAGGAAAGGTTGTGACAGGCAGCATATGTTGGGTCAGGGTGATACTTGTAGGGTCTCCCGGCCAAGAAGCAGCAATAATCTAAGGCACTACAATGGCCTGATCTGACATGGGGAATGTAACATGGCCAGTGCTGACCGCGACCCCTAGGTAGCTGCCAAACCCCACATAGGTAGATGCAAAACACAACCTAGCCAGCTGCGAAACTGCACCTAGGTAGCTGCCAAAATCCACCTTTCTATTTTTAGTGGGGTGGGGTAAATTGTACCGTTTAAAAGACGATGGTACATGAGCTGTATTGTTGCCATGTAGGAGCTCTCTTTGAGTGTGTTTTGATGGCTGGTTTAACCTGTGCACATTGTCAATGCACAACAGGTGTGCAGCCTAACCCATCCCCAGAGTACAACCAGTGTGATGCGGGCCAGGTGAAGCTGTTTAAACCAGCCATCCACCACACACAATCCACAATGACCATCGTGAAAGAAAATAATTTTGTGTAGTCTGATCCAGGCAGAAGAGGGACCTGTATTTGTCCCTTGAGTCAAAATCACACTGTATGAAATGAACTGATGTATTCGCATGATGTTAACGGGAAGAACACAACAGCTTCTGTTCATAATGATATTAGTAAGTCATGCAGTGTTCTCTGATGCATCTATTTTTGGCAAACCTGTTATTCAAATCTAATAATTTAGAAAACAGTGTTGAGCGGTATCATTGCACCATTTTCTTTTTACATGACACTTTAGAATTTACTTTCATAATTAAAATGTAGGCTTTTGGGGTGTTCTTGTTTGCTCAGGGTAGCACATAATGGTCCATAGATAATGGTGAGCAGATTAAAGCTGCTAGCCGTTGCCAAGCGGCATTATCGAAAAATGACGTACATTGGAAGGTGAACAATGACTGGAAACCCCGTGATGATGTAACATGTCGGTGTTTATAGTAGAGGACGGACTGCTGAGAGCATCAACATTGTAAAATCATGTCATAAGCACCGGTTGTCCAAATAATTAAATGCTTATCGCTCCTTAGCTTGCAGACATGCTTCTGTGTTTATAGTTGTTAGTCAGATTAGTCAGCATTTCAGAAGGAATTTGCACGTCCGTATTGCACAATGAAACTACACCTTTCACCCACAATGAGTTTCAATGACTTCAATTGCATGCAATCAGCCCTGAGTACCCCAGTATTCAATCTAGTAGAACAACCAACAACGATAAGCCTTGTGTAGGTTTTTTCAGTGAATCAATAGATTGTATTTGTGGTGTAGTTATACAATACAGACTGCGATTTTGGGTGACTTGAATCACAAATATGTTCCCGGCATTACTGTTGCCCTTTCTAACCATGCACCCTCCCTCCCACAGGGGGCAAGCCCACAGGGGTTCTGTGTGGTGAGTCCTCTGCCCCATTGAGAAGAGGACTGAACCACAACGCCAACCACTCTGCAGATCCAGCCAGCACGGTATGGTTATGAACACAAGTAGCTGTTTGTGAATGTAGAGTTGAACCACTGGGGATGGGGATGACCTTCCCTGAGGGGAAGTGAAAATGACCAAATCTGTTGTAATATGATGCACATTCAGGCCTTGGAGTGGGACTTAATTAAAACAGCACATGTTGGTCCAACAGAAGCCGCTTTTCAAAGCTACTTCTGTTATAAATGTCTGGGCTAAAATACTTCGACATCAATCACATATGCATTCTTTAAATCTGGGTTAAACTATCTGCTCTGTTAAATGGAACCTTTCAATGTTTAGTTAGTGAGGGCTGGGAGCATGTTGTATGTTTACGTTTATATTTACTCTGAAAATAAGTATTGTCTCTGTTTTAGGATGTGGAGAATAACGTTGGTGATGCAGGTACATTTCTTTATTATATTTTTATTTATTTTTACCTAATTAAAATTTGAAGTGTTTTCACTGGTCGTTTGTTTAAGCCTATGTAGACTTTGACTATCGGGCATGTTTTTAATAATGTCTTTACTTATCTGGAGTAGGTTCAAACGTAGTCTAGTGTTAAAGTAAGTTTTAACGCTTACAAAGTCAGGGTATACACATTACATAACGAGAATGGGTGGCACCTATCAAACCAGTTCTTCACGCTAGTTATTAAATGTTTCTTAGCAATTGGCAGGTAAAAAATAATGGGCCAAATCAAATAAGTATTTAATTATTAGGGTTGGGAAAAATAATAGATTCTTCGATGCATCGCGATTCTCTAGAACGATTCCGTCTCGATGCAGATAATTTTTAAGATTAGAAAGAAATGAAAACTGAAACCTATTTTTTACATACTTCCGAAACAAGTTCGAAACAAACTAGTGGTAACTCAGGACTTATGTGTTTGAGATGCACCGTACACCAGCCGCACGAGTTGCAAAGTGGAAAATCTCCCAGCTTTCTTGTGAAATTTCAGAGGCACGCCCACTTTTAACCTGTTCCACTCGTGCTCCTGAGAGTCGACCGAGTTCAGTGAGGTTGACCGTACGACTCGATAATCAAAGATGGCTGCGCCCATAATGAGATGTTTTTTCTTAGTATTTGTGCCACGTTGGTCATTTTAATGTTGATTTTAAATCCTCTTACACACTTGATTGGTTCATTGGTGCTTTAATCCGGTCCCCAATTTATGCATTGCACCGTCTTGGTGTGCGTGCAATACATTTTTTTTTTTTTTTTTTTATTTAGGTTTTGCTCTTTGTTTTTGTTTTCCTAAAGAGGCTAATATAGCTAACGATAACAATGACTAGCCAATGACCGACTCATCGTGTAACGATGCCCACAAAGACAAACGGGAACGCTATAATTGCTACAAGCCAGTGCAACTCGTGCAGGAGGTGTACGATGCATCTCGAACACACCGGTTGTAGGTTCTGGGACCACCATTGTAGGCGACCTGGCACATCTGATCCCAATCTGACGTAGACCCGACTATCCTCATCTCACCTGGCTCCCATGTCAAAGGTTAAATGGAAACTAATAAATGCGTCCACGTGTACACAGGTCAAATATATGTCAAGAGCTCTTATCTCTTTGAGGAGAGCTTACAGTGTGAACACCCTTTACACCTGGCATTTACAACATACAAAATAACCTGGTAATCAAGTAGCCGTGTGGGACAAACATGATTATCTGCTTAACGTTATGATTTGGCAGTTACCCGAGGACTGCTCATTGCGTTATCAGAACATTGAAAACCCTAAAGCGGCCGGTTTGGGCCAGAGAATACCTCGGCCCTCAGTCCATCACAAACGGCCCATGCTGCAGGTTAAGGTTCCTGTTGTGCTTGTGTGCAGTCCACAGTACAGAACCTGAGGCCATCTCGGAGCCGCCCAAGGAGGAGCCCCCGCTGGCAGAAGCACCCGCCGCTGGAGCCACCTCCGGCCGCAGGAACCCCCCAGGAGGGAAGTCCAGCCTCATCCTGGGCTGAGCCTCAGCCCGCCCCCTGCCTGGCCTCGTCTCAGACCCCTCGTGCCGCTCTTTATTTCATATGTATATGGCCTGCTTGTTTTGATACGAACATGTTGCAACCCCTCATGTGTCCCTCTGATTCTAGCCGGATCACGGATCCCATCCAGAACCATGCGCAATGCTCAATGTTTTGATACCTCCTTTCTACATTTTTATTTAGTATTTAGTTATTATTTATTTATACTTTTTCAGAAGCACTTTATGTATCTTGATGTTTGAAGCCTGTCCCCATGGTGCGTTAGAGCTACTTGACAGGGCATGGGGTTTACATTACGTGTGTCTTCTGCCAACTAACCCCAAAAACGAACCCCAATATATTTGTAGTTACTGCACAAGAGCCAAGTAAAGTCATGGCAACCTGCTCAATGCGAAGAAAATCGACCACGAAGTCCATTGCTTTTTTGCTGTTTTTTTGCTCCATGTTTAAACTTGTTCCAACCTGCATGTGTGTGTGTTCTGTTGTGTATGAATATGAGAAGAAGAAGAAGAAGAAGAAGTAGAAGAAGAAAAAACGGTGACAATTTAATTTAAACTGCTGGATAACTTTTGTTGTTTTTTGTTTATAGTACATTTATGTGGTTTCATTGCATTAAATGAGACTTTTCTACTGGTGTGTGTTCACACGGTAGCAAAAAAGACATAATAGCTGTCATTCTGTCCTCAGTTTATTAGGGCCCATGTAAAGTGGGGAAAGGGAATTGGCCTTTTGTATTTTCTCTTTCCCCTAGAATAGCCTATTTTAACCTCAGTGCCAGTTGTTAATGACATGTGTTTTTATAGGTGTGCCCTAACTATAACAATTGGTGCCAGGATGTGTGATACAGGCTACAAAATCAAAACTGTGTTGGGTTTCCCAAAAGCACCATGACAATGCTTGTCCCTTCATCCCAATTAATTGAAGTAACAATCTGCCAGAAATGGCTGAACGTTTCTGGAAAACTTAGCCCGGATTTGACAAGTGACCTTACGACAGCTCAGCCTTTTTAAGTGTTTTCCCTCGGCTCCAAAAATGGTCTTCTGTTTCTCACCAACCCTAGCTCATTGTTGGTGCAACACTCCTTTGGTAAATTATCTGTGGTTTTTCATTACCTGAGGCTTACAAACCAGAGGTCGTTTTCATTCCAGCTTGTGTCAGTCCGTCACGGGCCATCAGTTATTCATGAGACGCAACAGGTTAATAATGAGGGGTAAATGAAATGTGGCATAGGTAAAGGAAAGTACTGTGGACTCTTTGCATCCTATGTCAATTCAATGCTGGATGTGATTATTACAAAAAAAAAGATTGGCACGTTGAAAAATAAATGTAATTTCTGATCAGCATTTCTTTCTTCAAGGAGTTTTTTGTTTCATAATGGTTAAGGACCGTAACGGGGGCAGGCTGTATGGGGGTTGGTACTACCGCGTATTCATAACGAAACCGAAAAAAATATAACGTTACAGTAAACATCGGTCTCAACACGAACGGCTGCTTGCGGGTGAGTTTAATAGTTATACTATGCAAACTCCACTACAAATGCCTTTTGCATGCAATACTATTATGCGCAACTTTAAACTTGTATAGTCGTAGACGTACTGAGCGCACGGTTAATGATGGGACCTTTGGCCGGCACACAATATTAAGCGGCAAATTAAGGAATGGTTGTATTCTAAGGTAAACTGCACATTCACAACCAAATACGTCTGTCTACCCATTGATGCTGTTTGGTAGTAGTTAATATTACTAGCCTTTCGGCTCTCAAAGCCTGCTTTCTTTTGTGCTGGCTGACAAACTGCTCTGTAGTCATAACTCATTGATATGGAGAATCTGCCCACAGAAGGCATACCTTTGTTGCAGAATTTCCGTGATATTTATACATGTGCATGTATATACAACACATGAGTCTGGATTGGTGGATTGTTTGTAGAAATGGAGAAATGCACTTCGTGTCACAATGCAGAGTAGGGATTGCGTAATATCCGTTTATGAGATCCATACAACAATCTACCTGCATGATATATCGTTTTATTGTTGTTGTCCTTTTTCCAATGCCAACTTGAAGTCTTCCAGCATGGCCTTATTTTCACTAATTTTTTTTTTACTAATGTCACAGTTATATGTGTCTGCAAATGATGGTAAAATGTTTGTGTTGAGGAAAACCAAAAATGCCTATTGAGATTTCTTGTTTCAATCTAGGAAAACTGCTTCTATTGAACAGAGATCATGGCCTCTTGGACATGCTTGCTGTTCTTGACCCTTTTCCGCATCACTTCTGGATCTGATTGCAGTAAGTTGGTATATTTAGAATAAATAACTCTAAATATGTTCAATAAATATGTTTTCAAATATTTTCATTTTAATAATGGATTTATAATTCTCTGTTCCAATTTGAAGGTTTTGTAGCACTGGAGTGTAACGAGCACAGCCATGGATGGTTAGGCCAGCAGTCATTATTGGAGTGCATTGTGAAGGGAACGGTGCCAATCGAGATCACAAAGATCATTTGGAGTAGGCCTAATGTAACGACCGCTTTAATAATATACCAAGATGGCAACTTAAATTATACGCAAGGCTTTACATTGGCCGAACCAAGTTGGAATGAGACCAACATGAACGTCTCGATGCTTTTGAACAACCCCATGAAAGCAGACATTGGAGACTACACGTGCTTAGTGAAGACCAATCGAGGCTTTTGTAGCAGCTCAATCACCCTTGATCTCTCAGGTGGGTCTTATCACTGACATATAAATATTCAGTTTTTGAACAACGAGCTCTGTGAGTTGAAAGGAAAAGCAGAATTACGAATTCATTCATAAAAATATGCCACAAAACGTTCAGGTCTTTAGTTTGTTTGAGAGGAGCTCCTTCATATCAAAGCTCCATAGAAAAATGAAAACAGCATAAGGTTGAGTGCATAGTTTCTGTTTGAGCAAGAGTATATTAAATACCCTTTTAGAAATGTGCTACACATTTTGTTGTTGAGATATTCATACCAGACTAAGAATCAAATTCATGGATTCACCCCATTATGTTTTCTTTCTTCAGCCATCGATAGCAGTCCGACCATCGGAGTGACTGAAAGCCTCCAGAAGTTTTCGACTCTTTCCTGCAATGATGGTGTCTGTCATCCGGATCGGATAATCGGTTGGTTTGACGAACACAGTCATGATTTGACACCCAGGGACGAACAGGCCGCAATTATCGTTGCTTTTCCTTTATGAGTTTTTGCGTCTCATACAGATGAGACTTCTAAAAGCAAAGACCCACACAATAGTGTGGGTCTTTGCTAATACGTATTTAAGCATATAATACCAGTCTCCTCTCTAGCAGAGTGAGCCTCGAACACAGTTTCACAGAGCCTACAATAGCAGTGGAGGCAGGGAAAGAGAAGCCCATTATAGCGTTGCACTTTACTATGAAGGTATCCTTCTCGCTGAAGTCTTCTCTACCCTAATATTATGTTTACCCTCAGGCCATTATGTTTACCCTCAGATACCAATTACACTCATGGTTGTGGTTCATGAATTAGCTGGTGGCTGAAATTAATGCAACTGTTTGCAGGATTCATGCTTCATAATTTTAAATGAATGATGTGCTAACAAATGTGGTGGTAGCGGTGATAAAGTTACACATTGCAGGTTGAAGATGTTGATGAGAGTGGAACAACGAAAGATTCACAAAAAATGTCACTAAAAACATCTTAATCTTTACTTTCTTTCAGATCCACATCCAGAATCACAATTGGCCTACAAAGTAGTACCCCCTGTGGTCGTGGTTTTACTGATCATAGGACTGCTGTTCTTCCTGAAAAGACAATGCAATAAACGTAAGTACTCTTCTTTGCCTTTCCCAGAAGTAACAGGATAAACAGCTTGAGTACAAAGAGTCATGTTGCATGCTATCGGTCCCACACAAACTCAGAGCTATCAAGCATAGATTAGACTTTGGAGCAAAATTAAAAATGAAAATTAGGGAATAAATGTGTGAGTTGGAACAAGGAACACAATACGGATTATACCGTAAAAACCTGTTGCACAGCCAAAAAAAAAGTCCTGTTATTGTTGGATGTCGGCCATGAGAAAAGCTTTGAGACTAGTTTCAAGCAGGATAGTTGGGTTGTTCACGGAAACCAAAAGTAAAGATGCACATCTTAAAGGAATGTCTGTTCATGTGTCATGAGTTGACTATGTTCATGGTCTTGTGTTTTTCTAATTTTTATGAGATTGCTTGTGGGGGGGGAATTAATGAGAGACTGAGGTCAAGTATAATTGGATTTCCATGAAAATGTTACACTATTGGTTCAACATTTTAATGCTTAAGCACTATACCACTTCCAATATAGCTACTTTCTGACTAGGATTAGAATTAAAATAGAAGAAATAAAATATATTTAGAGCAGAATACATTTCTGCTCTAACAGTACTCTGCTCTTCCTACTGACATAAAGTGCAGATTTCATCTCCAGGAAAACTAAACCAATTTGTATGTAAAATGAAAACCTACAGTTATTAATTTCTGTGATAGAATATATGTTATGTTTGATAAAATCGAAAAAAAAAAACACTTCTTGGTCTATTATTTGAAGGGTCACTGACTGTGAAATTTCTCCCAAATATTGGGCATTCATTGATCGAGGTAATAATTTACATGTCGGCCAATTTATCGCCATGGGTGCATAATAACAATATATTTTGTAAATATATTCCTACTGTATCTTCCCTTTTTCATAGGTACACATGAAGAAATTCCCACAGACAACCAAGATCTATGTAATGGTGTGTTCATTTTTCATTATAATTTATTTCTATCACCTTTATGTCTTAATATTTGGTGAACCGATGTTTATTTGCATATGATAATGGTAATAATACACACATTTAATAAATAACAGACCATGTTTTTTAAGTTTTCAAACAATAACTTCACAAAGACAACAATGAAAAGCTTTAACTTTGAAGATAAGATCAATGGATCAGGAAGATCAATGGGCAAATCTGTCTGCAGATGATGTCATTCACCTTCAGCAGCGGAAAAAATACGCTATTGTGCAGTTAGCTCTTCAATGTTCTAAATAGTTGTGGTTTAGCCTGAATGGTGTCCAACCAGTTTCAACCGCCATTTGGCAGAAAGTGAATTGCATCACTGCTTGTAGTACTGGTTTATATTACTTAACAACATAGATGGCCGCACTTCCTGCCTAGTTCATCCAAACAGGATTAATGATTGAGGATTTGCTCTGACATATACGTGCTCTTTACAGGCGAACATCAACCACACCAGGTCTGAGGGACTGTGCCAAACTGTTGTCTATTGAAGACAAAGAGCGAGTGAGAGTTCCTGGAGGAAGAGTTACATTTAATGTAATTTTGCAACCAATGCTAATTTCATGCAGCATCCAAAGAAATTCCTCAGTTCTCTAACTAACTAATTGTAACTAAGTGTGCAGCCTTTATAACATCCAAAGGGTGTGTTGACACGGCTTGGTAGCACAATAAGACAAGACAACCAAATTTTTCGCCAAACCAGTCCCAACTCTTCGAATGAAATGAATAAGCTAAGTCTAAAATTATCTCTTTAAGCTAAAAAGGATGTATGTTACGATGAAGAATTGGAGAGATACAACATAAATTAACTGATGATGACATCTGCACTTAAAATGAGCAGAATAATTATTTTTACTGAACTGCTTTCTAAAAATCTTTAATACTAAAACACCAGATAAATAAGTTTGTATAATATTAAATGTAAATACTTAGTTGGTATAACGTAACATCAGTCTATGTAAAAAAAACATTAGCACTTGTGTTGTAATTTTTTTAAAGGATTTTGTTTGGATGTAAAAGGAAGCATTTGATGCTATTTTTGAATCACTGTGACACTATTTTAACAATGTTTAAATGCCAGCGTTTGTAGCAAGCTCAAAGCCTGGTTTGACTGGCTTCTGAACAGATTGTGATGACCTTTAAGGACAGAGATGTCAATGCTCCATTTGCCACAAATGCAATAGCTTAACAGAAAAAAATGAATGGAATGTGAAATCAGTTTCTGCAAGGGTAATTTGTTGTGCAGGAAAAAAACAAATCAAGAGACTTTTGTGAATGTTTCACTAATTAATTAAACAGATATATATAAATATTTGTGTACTGGGTTTATGTGTTTATGAGCCTGTGCCTCCCTCTAACTGCATGTAATTACTTTACCAAATGTTGCGACACTATATTAATACAGATTCCAACCATCCCAGATAAAAGCTAATCCAAGTACATCGGCTGCTGGTCTTTGATGCAGAGGCTGTGTTTATCTCAGAAAGATGAGGACCATCTTAAAGACCAGGAGTTTTGATTGCTCTGAAATGATAACCTTCTGAATACTATACAAGAGGATAATTACTCTTTCATCGTTTCTCCAGAACCATGGGGTCTGGTCATTTTTAATTGGTAGTTATGCCACGAATCAATGTATTATCATTGAGTGATCCTTGCATAACACAGGTATTTACGTTACTCTGACAGTTACTATTAAATAATTAATGGTTTGTTCAAACTAATACATTTAAATAAAAGTATATTCTTACTTGTGATATTCCATCCAGGCACAATAGTTTTGAGCAGGAAAACTGCTCAACAGATGTTGGATATTTCTTCTTAAAGTATGTATTAGTATTTATTTAGCAATTTTCATCCTAATAAACTATTCTGTGGTTTCGTGCATCATAAAGCTGTCTTCAATCGGCAAACAAAGAGATTTGTGCAAGCCTTTTCCACACAGTTTAAAGTTTGGAAAAGACTTTGAATGGGAACGAGTCCAGAACGATCCACAGAGAGCAACAGAATTTGAACTTGCAAGATCGGGATCGTCTTGCAAGGATGCACATTCACTGCTACATTCACAAACAGATGCTGGTTACAACTTGCTCTTCAGGATCAGTTAGATCATGTCTTGGATGCAGAACACCTTTGTTAAATCAGTTTGAGATGCTGGTTCTAAAGACCCCTTTGATCGTATTTATCAAGAGGAATATGCTTTAACTTCTGCAAACTTGCACATCCTACATGCACCAAAATGTCCATGGGTACTTTCATAAACACACAACTTGGGAAACTTGTAGTTTTGTTAATGTTATTTTGTAATCCTGTTTCTTCTGCTTGTGAAATATAGTTTCCTTTGTGCCATCACAAGAACCTAATATAAGGGGAACTGAGCCACTCTTTTAACCAATATCTCGTGGCTATTGTCTAAGCCAGAGTTCACACAACAAGTGGACATAGAGTGAGGGTTGCAAGGACACATTCTTCATACACATACAAAGCAGCCAACCATTTGCTATGAGTAGAGTGTCCATAGATCCTTAGTGATAGAGATAGAGATTATAAAGATTTTAGAAACCAAATTTTACTTGGGCAAGAGTTGAACACCAATGGCCCCCTTTTAAGGAGGAGCTTATACTCCAGGGAAACGAAACCCTAATCATAAACATGTTCTGCTTAACTTTGGAGACTGACTTCAGATTCACTAATTTTGTTCTGCTATTACAATGAATTAGCAGAATAAGCTCTGGAAATTGGTTATTCTCTGCAAGTAAATTCCTAGTGTATTTAGTCAGCATTTTCCCCTTCCTCTATGCCAGTTCGACTTTGTTTTTTAAATCAAGTGTCAGGATTTTTCTAGCGGGTCCTGGTTTCCTGAATCCTGCCCGTTGACTGCCCGTTTGCCTTCTCCCTGCCAGATGGTTTGCCTGATCTACGAGACTGTTGATGAGAGGAGTGGAACAACGAAAGCATGTCACTAAAAACATAATCTTTACTTTCTTTTAGCTCCACATCCAGAATCACAATTGGCCTCCAAAGTAGCCTGTGTTTATTTATTTTTTATTAGCAGGCTAGTATTGCCCATTGCCGTGGCTAGCCTAGCATGAGCGAACTCTGCAACTAGAAGGACTGAATGAAATGTGTTGAAAACTGTCTCCAATGATAAAGAACACCAAGGCTAACTTGGGAATCAGGTCCTACGTCCAAAATTCCAAACTACCCCTTTAAGGACTAAGAAGCAGACAACAGCAGTGCTGAGAGAATCCGACTACACCTATACTAGGCTACGTCATTATGCAAACAACGGATGTTATGGACTGCTGTGATGAAACTACAATGTTCAGAAGATGAACTACTAAAAGAGCATCTTGGATATTTTGCCAGTGCGTTTTTAATGTGCTGTTTCATGCAGGCTGCACAAACGTGGACAGACCAGTGAAAAATATCACTTCATTACCATGGTTTGAATTGAATTCAATTATTTAATGAAGGCTTCCGGTCACAAAAGAGAAACAAAGTACCTGTCATATTGTGAATGGTTGCTCACGCTCACTCACACTCCTGTCCACTCGTATTTATGGACAGAAAATTAGTATAATTGTATGATAATAACTGTAAGTCAACTGCCGAATGGTCCGTTGCTTTAAATGTTCCTGCTGCAAGGAATTGTGGGAGGGCACTGTCTCCTTTCCTTTCGTAAAAGATGGACCAGTGTACCCTAGGAGATGGATGGACTATTCTAGTCTTGGACGTTGTGCCAATGGCAGACCATGTGCCCACAGTTCCCGCCAATCCAGTGGAACTCATCGCGGCGGCATATGACCAGTCTTCTTCTGCCTCATCCTCCTCCGCAGAGGAAGCTGGCACCTGACCTGCCTCCTTTTCTTTGCCCCCTAATAAAGATGTTAAAGTCTGTTTGACTGAACGTCAGAACATATTTGAAAAGCTCTTTCCTTTGGGCTACCGCCGCCCAGCTCCTGTTCTCCAAGCTTCTCCACTTCTTCTTTTTTTTACTCTTCATGGATGCCTCTGGATGGGTTTGGGCCTGGAACAACACAGTCGGTCAGAGGCAAGTGGCCAACGTCCCCCACTGCACGCACAAATGTGCTGAGGCTGTCCAAGGTGAAAGAAGAAAGTGCTTTTGCATTTATTTGACCAGATCTGCAACCGCCGCGTTCTGATCAGATAGCGTGTCAGCGGCGGCGGCGGTGTAGCTCTGGCTTTTGGCTCGTCAGAACCTGCTCAGCCTCAGAACTCGGAGCAGACCTCTTGACTCGCGGCTGTCCCTTCTGAGGCAAGTGGCGGTTACATCCGGACGTTGTCGGACTGATCTGGCAGAGGTTCAGATGGACCTGTTCGCTTCCAGAGAAAACATCCCCTGCAGGAAGGTGGTTTTCTCTCAGCACGCAGGACCTCCCCCCCCCCGTTGAGGGTAGACCTGATGGCACACACGCCGTGGCAACGAGCTCTCTGGTTTGCGTTCCCCCTGCTTAAGCTGATTCTTAACTTTTTTTCTTTGTTTTTCTTATAAAACCCCAGGTGAGGTGTGTGCGCGTAGAGGTTGTCAAATGTAGGGTTAGGGTTAGAGTAGAAAACATCATTGTGGAGGTGGGGGGGCGTCTGGCCTGCAGGGGGAGTATGGAGCACCGGGTCTGCTGGGGTGATGGGGTCTGATTGCGGACAGGTGTCTGCAATCTGACCCAATCAGGAAGTGTCTATTTATGTGCCTGCTTGTCTTTCAGTGAGGGGTGGAGAGAGAGGAGGAAGACGCTCTCTGCGAGCCAGAGAGAGCGTCGTGAGACTAGGAGACGGACGGATCGAACATTGCAACGTTGTCCTTTTGTTCGTGTGTCTTTGAGTTTGTTTAACCCGAAGTGGAAATAAACGGGAGTTCGCTCCATTTCCACAAAGAACTGTGTCCTGACTCCGTGAACCCGTTACAATCATTAAACATCATTAAACTTCATTAAAGCAAGCTCTGCATAACAGGCTGTTCAGTCAGAACAAGACAGCAGGTTTGGGTCTGCTGATGATGGTTTTATTGTCACTCTTCTTCCGACCGAAACGTAGGCATATGGTTTCTATAAACAGATTAATTAAATAATGATAACAACAAATCAACTTATATACAAAGAAATATAAATTGAAAAAAATACATTTGTGTAGGATCTTAGTGAAGAGGTAACATTTCTGAAGGTTGCTCTTTATTGGGGTATAGCCTCCAGCAGCCTTAGGCTGGATTGGGTAACATCGGACGGTTGTATTCTTCAACAGACTCACATAGTTTAAAACGTTTGGAAATGGACTAGTCTAATATTTAGCTCATATTAAGTGATTGTGTACAATTCTTTCATGTTTCGCATATCTATTTAATATATTCATATTTTAAAAAGTTTGGAATAGGCTAGCCCAATATGGAGCTTTTTGATGAAAGAAAATAATCCAAATTGGTATTAGATGGAAACTCGTCTTTCAACCCTTTCGAGGATGTGTTGCTCAGAATCGTTATTGGTATTGATAATATGGGATCAGTGCAACTCCATTACAGCCATAAGAGAATTCAAGACTTGACTTGGATTTATGCACAAATACTTGAGACTTTAAAGACTTGTGAGCATCTCTGGCTGTCAATCAACTATGTGCACGCAATTTAAGGCTGGAAAAGTCAACAGATTTATCTGTATGCAATCGTAGAAGACACACCTGCATACTTCCTATACCTGTGCAATGTATAGGTCTACTTACATTGTTTCTCAGCTGCTGTCATGGTCCGCCCCTGGTTTTCCCATTCACCTGCCTGACACCCTGATCTCTCCTAATTAACCCAACCACCTTCACCTGTGCTCCCCCTTATATCAGTCCTCTCCTTCCAAACATTCCCTGCCAGATCCTGCCTGTTCTCTAATCCCTGTCTGTCTGACTATCCTGCCTGTTCTCTGATCCCTGCCTGTCTGACTATCCAAATTTTCTCGTCCTTTTTCCTACTGGCACAACTCGGTAACTTCGATCAACAGAGCTATGGGTTGAAAAACGGCCGGAGTTCTCCTTCGAAGGAGAATAGCTGTGTTCGAAATCATGCCCTATCACGGATATAGTGCACTATATAGGGTGCTCGCCAATTTGTAGTGGTGTTCGAATTCTCTGTGGTTAATTTCATGCACTATATATAGTGCAGTTAAAATACCCCAAATTTGAGTGTACATACGATGTACCCTACATGTTACTCCAGTATACCACAATGCAATGTGGTCGTGTTTTTCTGGAGGAGGAGAAGAAGAAGCTGAATGACCGCGAAAACAAATGCATTTAATGATGGAGTCTCCGGCTTTCGTTTAGAAATGTCAACAATTTATTTACAACTGTGTTGTAATATTTTCTCTCTTTAACCTTTTAGTTGAATGCAGACAGGACAGCCGGATGGACCACGCTAGACACTAGACAACTCGGCTATATCGCAAGACCAAACAGAACAGAGACGATGTGGCACAACTTCTCGACCTGGAGTTCGAGGGCAGGAGGGCCTTCATTGATTCGGATACAATAAGGGAACAAGGCAGACCGGCAAAAATATTGGAGGCATATCCATGCCTAACTGTACGTCCACACCAGAAGCGACCAAAGCGCCAAAGACGCCTTGGTCGCTCATAAAGTTTCGCTGCGAATATTTCTGTTCGCTTTGGTTGCTCAAGACGCTCATGACGTACAATTCAAAAGTGCCTGCCGGTGTTCCCTGGGATCCACGCAAGCGAAGAGCGTCTACATTCCGATTGGCTGTCAGTGTTTTGCCGCTGAAACGCGTCATAGTAATTTGCATAAAGGTTTCAACTTTTTTTGGACGCTCTGGTCGCTCAACTTTGGCCGCTGGTAGCGTTGGTCGCTTTGGTCGCTGTTGCCCATAGAAAGTGAATGACTTCCGGCGATTTGGTAGCTCAATTCGCTTCTGGTGTGGACGTACAGTAAGAGATATTGACCATGTAAGTATGATCACAATTCACACTTCGGTTCAGTTCAACAGTGAACGTGTTATTTTGAACATTCGAAGCATACTGCTTTAGCACATGAAATAGCTAATTTAGACCCCATTTACACGTAGGGAAAAACCTATGTATTGTCATGCGGTTTGACGTTTCATTTATACGAAAACAGAGGTTTTGTCCCTGAAAACGAAAAATCTGGTTTTATTTCAGCATGTAGACAGGGAAAACAGCATTTATGCATTATGACATGATTTGCCTTATTTAGAATATCTGATAGTGTGAATGGAATTATTTCCACACATTGAGGAGGGGGAAAATACAGTTTTTCAGAATACCTTGCTATGTATAGATGTGGTATTAAAGTGATGCTTGAACTAAACTAAACTTTCATGTGTTGGTTATTTCTATAAAATGTTTCTGTGTGTCTTCCCCACCAAAGGTTTTTGATGAACTTAGACGAATACTAGACAACAACTGCAACTACGTGGAAGAGCTGAGGGAGCGGTGGCTCGAATTCAAATCTAGAGTAAGCTTCTACGTGGTTTACAAGAAGGCAATGAAACCTCCAATGTCACTTTCAGCTGGTAAGGACAGCAGACATAATACTAAAGTAATATGTATCTTTATGTTTGTGTCTGTATACTGAGAAACAAATCTTTCATTTTCTCTCTTTTTTAGAGGAGCAAGAGATAAACCTCTTGACCGTGCTGCCAGCTCTGTTCCCGTCCAATGTTGTTGTGGGCAGGGAATGGAGGGATGGGATTGCTTTCCCACTGATGTTGTGTTTTTATGTTCAGCCCACAGAGGACGCTGAGACGTTCCTAAACAGAAGGCCACTCACCATACCACTTGTTTTGGTGGATGATAACCCAGACGCCTTTCTCTGCCTAGGAACCGAAGCAATCCCATTGCCCAAAAGGTACTTAGGGGACGCAGCATTGGATATAATTGCATACTATTATGCAGTACATATGACCTACCCCAAATGTGGGGCCTGTGTTCTTTCCATTATACCAACCGAGGTCCTGGGGGACTATCCATGAGAAGGATGCCACACCGGCTTTCAAACGAGCAAGGACTGATTGTAAGGCCTTTCTTGCATAACTTTGTAAAATGCTGTCTCCCCTAGGGAACACACACACACACACTCTCTCTCTCTCTCTCTCTCTCTCTCTCTCTCTCTCTCTCTCTCTCTCTCTCTCTCTCTCTCTCTCTCTCTCTCTCTCTCTCTCTCTCTCTCTCTCTCTCTCTCTCTCTCTCTCTCAAACTTTGGTATTATTTGTTATTTCTCGTTCTAAAAAGCTCTTAGGATTACTGAAACAGTATAAATCACAAACATTCCCACACACAGACACGCACACACTCACACATAGGGATGGGAATCGAGAACCGGTTCTTGTTCAGAACCGGTGCCGAGTCAACCGATTCCTTGGAATCATTAGCAAGCCTGCTTAACGATTCCGCTTATCGGTTCCGGTCGCGGCAAATGCGTCATGACGTCACACACACGCTGCTTTTGTTTTCGTTCAGAACGCAGCAAACACGGCGCCGCCGAGGAAGAAGCGCATTGTGCGTTCACACCAAACGCGACGGGGCGCAAGATCCCATACAAAGTGAACGCAGAGACGCGTATCGGGTGAATTTTTCGCGAGAGAAAACCGGCGACGAGTTTTTGTCGTGATGACAGCCAATCAGCGTTCAACAGCGTGACAACTGAGTGACATGTGTAACGTAACAGCCAATAACATTCAACCGTCAAACTCAGTGCAGTGCAGTCCGGGGTGAACTGCAGCATGGAGGAGAAAGTGATTGTTACAGTTTGCGACTCCCGGAGCTCTATATATAATAGTATATAATTGTAGATATAATATCACGGCCAACAGCTCTGTGCGCCTCCGGATGGCCGTAGCGTGCTCCTGGGACTCTCTGGAGCACGAGTGGAACAGGTTAAAAGTGGGCGTGCCTCTGAAATTTCACAAGAAAGCTGGGAGATTTTCCACTTTGCAACTCGTGCGGCTGGTGTACGATGCATCTCAAACAAGTCCTGAGTTACCACTAGTTTGTTTCGAACTAGCAGTTTGCTTGAGAAGACTGGAGAGGACATTGATTTGCATGGAACAATTGTATTGGACTGTATGTGTACTGCACAAAGCACACAGTGCAACGGCCACAGAACCCCTGTGGGCTTGCCCACTGTGGGAGGGAGGGTGCATGGTTAGAAAGGGCAACAGTCATGCCGGGAACATATTTGTGATTCAAGTCACCCAAAATCGCAGTCTGTATTGTATAACTACACCACAAATACAATCTATTGATTCACTGAAAAAACCTACACAAGGCTTATCGTTGTTGGTTGTTCTACTAGATCAAGGGTCCCCAAACTACGGCCCCCGGGCCGGATCCGGCCTGCCTTAACAACTGGAGTGGCCCCCTTAACGATCCCAAACAATCCCTCTAAACATGGCCTATTAAAGGCCCACTATGCAACTTCGGGCATTTCTTCGCTGTTTTCTTGGTTTTGGCACGCACATTTCTCTACACAGCGCCCCCTACAGCTTTGTAGTAGATATTTCACAACACTGTCGTAACAACTCGTTGACGACCCTTCCCCATGCACTTCTACGCGAGCCATGTGCATTTGTTTTCAAAGAAGCCGGCGAATGCGTGGAGCCATGCCCGAAGTAGATGTTCATAAAGTGTAGGCAAGGTTATACATTTTTAAAAGGGTGTATTTGTATTGCAATAAACATAAATCCATCCTTTTTTATAGTTGACGGGGAGAATTTATATCCTAGATTATAATTGTTTTATCTTAGGTTGAACAGAACAATCAGTGTAAGAGGTTTGGCCAACATAATAATCTAAATAAACAAGAACCTGGATTCGGGGATTCAGTCTGTATCTGGGGGACGAGACAGACGAACAGCAAAACACCCATGGAAACAAAGGTGTTTATATGGTTGCAACCAAGCAAGCTAGAAACATACAGGGCTCACAACAAAACGGTCGAGAAAACAATTTTTACATGGCTCACAACAAAATGGTTGAGCTAACACATTTGTACAGAGACTATCAACATGAAGAATACCACGAAGACAAAGGCCACCCAAGGGTACTTTCAATTTCAAAAGCAACACGGCCGAGTCGGCGTCTGATTTGCAGTCTTCTTTTTCTTTCAGTTCACGCTATTCCTGAAAAGCTTGCCCAACGTTTACTCGTGTCTGGCCTCTCTGCCTGTCTCCCTTTTCTCTTCTTCTGTTCCTCCGACATTGGGTTTCTCTGTCTCTTTTTAGTCGGCTGATCTATGATGAATATAACAATCCCTTAGTGACTTGTGTTTATATCGAGCCGGTTCCGTGTTTGGGGGTCTGTGCCGTAAAGCAATTCGTTACTTCGCGAGACCCGAGACTCCCGCGAGAGTGGGCGGCGGGTCGCCGGCAGAAAAGGAACATATTCCTTTTCTCCGCCAAGATGCGCAAGGGTGAGTCGAAACAACGAACAATCGAACAAAAATGTATAATAGAACCATCGCAATGACTCTTAGCCTGTTATATCAAGGTAAATCATGCCAAAAAAGTTGCATAGTTCCCCTTTCACTCGTGTCTGATCTCTTTTCTGGTCCATTCTTCTTTTGTTCCACCGACAGTCGCCTCTTGGGTCCCTTATCAGTCGATTGATCCATGATGAATGCAACAATTGCCTCGCAACTGGCTGTTTATATCTAGCCGGTGCCATGTTTGGGTGTGTGTCTGTGCCGTAAAGCATTTTCGAAACTACAATCTGACTACATTTCCGAGGATACTTCCGCTGCGTCACATCCGGATTGTGTCGGTTCGAACAGAGCAAGTTGCATATGCGCTTTTTCACTGGAGAGGAGACATGGGTAAATGACACACCCACTAATCGACCCAGAAATGGATGCAGAACCATCAGCATAACTCTCAACCTGCATACTTAATGTAATTTTGGCTAAAAAAGTTGCATAGTGGGCCTTTAATTTTATTTATTTTTTAATTAATTTCTTCTTTTTTATGAGGGAAGTGAAAATTTAAATATACCATACAAGTCAATTGTTAATTTTTACATAGTACTTTTTCATATATTTGAGGTGTCAAATAGCGCATTGCAACGTGACGTCACCAAGTTCGTGCCGCAATGTCGGGCGATCAAGCTGCAAGTGCAAGCGGGAGATCAAGCTGCAAGTGCGTGCGGCGATTGAGCGGCAAGTTTGCGCGGGCGAAAGCAAGACAAGAAAATGTCTAAACTGTTGGGGAAACGGAAAATAGATTCAGAGTGCAGAGTTTTTAAACAGCAGTGGACAGATGACTATCTTTTTGTCCAGTGCAAGGAAAAGGCAGTTTGTCTAATCTGCAAAGAGACGGTGGCGGTGTTCAAAGAATTTAACATCCGCCGACACTATGAAACCCGCCATGGCGGGCAGTATGCTAGCTTGCTGGGCCAAGTGAGGAGAGACAAGGTGGCTACGCTAAAAAGTGGATTTGCTGCCCAGCAGAGTACAATGCTACGCCAAACAAAGATCAACCTGTCATCCGTTCGGGCCAGCTTCAAGGTAGCTCAACTGATTGCAAGCTGTGGAAAGTCGTTCAGTGATGGGGAGTTCGTTAAGAAGTGTTTGAACGCTGTCGCGGAGGAGGTGTGTCCGGACAGGAAAGATGCTCTGAACGCGGTGAGTCTGTCCGCATCTACAATTACCAGGCGAATTGAAGAAATGGGGCATAATGTACATGTCCAGCTGAAAGAGAGAGCTAAAGATTTTGAGTGTTTTGCATTGGCAATGGATGAGAGCAATGACGTGCAGGACACGGCACAACTGCTGATTTTTATTCGGGGAGTAAATTCAAATTTTGAAGTGTCCGAGGAGCTGGCAGCTCTACAAAGTCTCACGGATACTACGACAGGAGAGGATATTTTTTCTAAAGTACGCCAAACGATGGAAGAGTTGGGTTTGGACTGGTCTAAGCTGCACCGTCCGTCACAACGGACGGTGCTCCGAGTATGGTTGGTGCGTCGCGGGGGCTAGTGGGGCGCATAAAAAGAGAAATGGAGGAACGAGGCCTCACCCCCCCACTACAAGTCCACTGCCTGATTCAACAGCAAGCACTGTGCTGCAAAGTTCTGAAGTGGGAATCTGTCATGAAGGTGGTTGTGTCTTGCATAAACTTCATCAGAGCAAACGGACAAAACACAGGCAGTTCTCAGCCTCTCAGCTGAGAAACCAGCGGTCCTGTTTCCAACCAAGAAGTGCAAAGACGCACTGGAAACGCTGAGAGCGGAGTTCAGTGTGCGGTTCTGTGAGCATCGTGCCCATGTTAAAGAAATGTGCATATTCCAGAACCCTTTTGCTGCCGACATTAATGACACCCTGCCTTCTCTTCAATTTGAACTGGCTGAGTTGCAGACCTGCGATGTGCTGAAAGACGCATTCAACCCCAACTGTCTCATAGAATACTATGCTTCCCTCCCAAACGAGACCTTCCCCAACATAAGAAAGCACGCAATGAAGATGTCCACAGTTTTTGGGTGCACATATATCTGTGAGCAAACTTTTTCACGCATGAAGCTGATAAAAAATCAGACGAGATCAAGACTCTCAGATCAACACCTGCATCAGTCTCTGAGACTGGCTGTAACTGGAATGGAACCTGACATCAATCTCCTCACCAGTCAGAAGCAAGCCCACATCTCACACTGATATGGTAAGCCTGCTGATTTCAATATCTATGAAAATGAAAAAATGTCAGTGTAGTGCTCTTTTTATAGGCAACATGTTTCCTGAACATTGATGTCACAGACAAAATGAGACTGCAGCATGTCATACAGGGCATTTAGCAGACGCTTTTATCAAATGAGACTTACAACGGCAGAGTCAACAATGCAATGCGACTGGCAACCTTTCGGTTACAAGGGCACTGCTCTACCTCCTGAGCTAAGCCGACCCGATATCAAGCCGATGTAATCTCCTGATTCTTTGCTTGTGTTTTTTATCTGCCATTCCTGAAGGGCCTGCATGCTTCCAGGACCACCCTGAAGTCAGGAGGAGAGATTGTGGTTGACCGCTCCCATCCTGGAGCCAGGATCCTCATTATCACAGCACAAAAACCTAATCTAAGAGTCATGTAAATACGAAACCAGATCACCTTATATACCTGTTCATTAAAAATATTCTGTATTAATGTTATTTCACTGTAGCCTTAGTAAACATATCTGTTAGACATAATAATTACTATTATTACTATTATACTATTGTTAACTCAGTTCTCAGTGAAGGGCAGCTGCAAAAAAATTATCATTATAATCTCCACCATAATACTGGTTGTCACTTTGGCCCATATCATTTCCTGTTATAGACTGACCCCGGCCCCCATCACAGAAAGGAAAGTTGATGTGGCCCCAGCCGAAAAAAGTTTGGGGACCCCTGGTCTAGACCAATTGATTTGAAAATATACAATTTCCTAATACTTGACGCACTTCTGATCAGATATTCAAGAGATTTAATACAAACAAACACATTTGTACTTTTTTTCTCACCCAATGAGAATCGATAAGAGAATCGATAAGGAATCGGATCGATAAGCAGAATCGGAATCGGAATCGTGAAATTCTTATCAATTCCCATCCCTACTCACACACACACACACACACACACACACACACACACACACACACACACACACACACACACACACACACACACACACACACACACACACACACACACACACACACACACACACACACACACGTTATGGCAGTCCATCAAATTACGATGATGACGTTGCTCCAAATAGAAAGGAAGGACAATTATTGGGGTGTGTTGCGGCGATGCATAGCCAAGTGGCTGTGCAGGCCTATGCGGGATCCGCAGATTTAGCCACAGGAGAGACAAGGGTATGTGGCACTGGAGGGTGTGGGCACTGCAGCACGCTGATGCCTCAGTGCACGTCGCTGTATCCTCCTCTCTGTGGCTTGCTCCTGAAGGTGAGTAGTTCCCTGGTTGCAGGAGGAGCTCCAGGTGTTGCGATCAGCAGCCAGGGACTCGAGTGCAGTAGGTGGAATGTTGCACTGCTTCAGGAGGGTTTTGAGGTGATCCTTGTAACGCTTTTTCGGACCCCCAGCAGATCTCTGGCCATCCAGAAGTTGGCCATAGAGGATTTGCCTGGGCAGGCGGTGGGCAGGCATACGGATCACATGCCCAACCCAGCGTAGGTGTTTCTGCGCAAGGAGCAGGGCGATGCTTTGTGTGTGGGTCTGGTCAAAGACCTCGGCATAGGGCACCCTGTCTTCCCAGGACACACCCAGGATCCTTTGCAGGCAACGGATGTGGAAGGCCTCTAGGGTTCGAAAATGCCTCTGGTAGGGTGTCCAGGTTTCCGAACCATACAGCAGTGTGGAAAGACAGACTGCCCTGTACACAGCTGCTTTGGTGGAGGTGGTGAGGTTCCTGTTCTGGAAAACCCTGGCGCTAAGCCTGCCAAAGGCAGCGGAGGCCAGACCGATGCGGACCTGGATGTCATCATCGATGTTGCAGAAGGGGGACAGAATACTGCCTAGGTAGGTGAAGTGTGGGACGATGGCAAGGGGATGACCATCGAGGGTGAAGGTGGGCACACACGTTTGGGGGGTGAACTCCTGAGCAACTATTTGTGTTTTCTTGATGTTTATTTGGAGACCAATGGCACTGTAGATGGATGCGACCACATTCAGCGCACGCTGTAGAGATTCTGGTGAGTGGGCGAGGAGAGCACAGTCATCTGCATACTGTAGCTCTAAGATGTGTTGGGTGGTGGTTTTGGTGAAGGCTTGGAGGCGCCTAATGTTGAAGAGGTTGCCATCCAGTCTGTACTGTATCTGTACCCCATCAGAAGGGTCCAGGAGTCTGTGGGAGAGGAGGGTGACTGTGGAGAGGAATATGTTGAAGATGGTTGGGGCTAGGACACACCCTTGCTTGACCCCCACATCCACACTGAAGAATGGAGATTGTTGGCCACCAACACTCACACAGGCCTGCATCCCATCATGAAACTGCCGCAAGATGTTTCTGAACTTTGGTGGAACCCCCAGCTTCCCCAGCACTTCCCACAGCAGTTCCCGGTTCACCGTGTCGAAGGCCTTGGACAGATCAATGAAAGCTAGGTACAGGTCTTTGCAGTGTTCTCTGCATTTTTCCTGTATCTGTCTAGCAGCAAAGATCATGTCTGCGGTACTTCGCTGTTGCCTAAAGCCGCACTGGGTCTCCGGTAGGATGTTATTGGTAGCATGAGATGCTAGTCGAAGTAGCATGATCCGTGCGAGCACCTTACCGGCAACTGACAAGAGGGAAATGCCTCTGCTATTACCGCACTCTGCTTTGTCTCCTTTGCGCTTAAAGATTGTGATGATGTTGGCATCCTTCCAATCTTGCGGGATGACTTCAGATGACCAAATGTTAATGATCAGTTGGTGTAATCTGCGGGTGAGGAGGTATCCGCCATGCTTCAGGATTTCTGCCGGGACTCCATCAAGGCCTGGGCTCTTGTTGTTCTTCAGGCCAGCGATGGCTTTTCGTACCTCAGCAAAGCTGGGGGAGGAGTCCAGATCAGTGACGGTTGGCAGGCATGGGAGGTCGGCAAGTGTGTCCATCCTAGTTGGATATGAGGTGTTCAGCAGGGTGTTGAAATGCTCAGCCCATCTGTCCAGGATCTGTTGTTTGTCCTTGTGCAGGATGGTACCATCTGCTGATCTGACCGGGGTTATGTTCTTCCTCTGTGGGCCATAAATAGCCTTGATGGAGTCATAGAAAGCGTGGGAGTTGTTGGTGTCCGCGTGATGCTGTATCTCGTGGGCTTTCTTTGTCATTCTTCATGGCTCTGAGGGTACGCTGTGTTTCAGCCCGGATGTTGTTAAAGCGGGCCTTCAGTGAGGTGGATTGGGGGTTGGAAAGGTGAGCTGCAAGGGCCTTGTGTTTTGCCTGAAGTAGGTTGTGGATACCTGGTGCACTGTTGTCGAACCAGTCTTGGTGTCTCCGTCTGGTGTACCCTACAGACTCTACTGCAGCCCGGTGAATAGCGGTGCGTAGGGTGCTCCAGGTGGTGTTCACGTCCGGATCAGCTGGTGTTTCAGGGATCTTGGACAGCTGTAAGGCGATCTGTTCCCTGAGCTGGTTGACTGAGTGCGGGGACTTCAATGCATCACAGTTGAGCTTCCTGCAGGGTGGTGTTTTCCTCAGTGGTGGACGGAGTTCCAGGGTGAATTTGGCTCTGATCAGGCAGTGATCTGTCCAACAGTCTGCTCCACGCATGGCTCTGGTAACTTGCACCTCCTTCCTGTCAGCTTGGCGGACAATGATGTAATCAAGGAGGTGCCAGTGTTTGGAGCGGGGGTGTTGCCAGGAGGTCTTAAATTTGTTCTTCAGTTGGAACAAGGTGTTGGTGATGACCAACTGATACTCAGAGCAGAGAGTGAGGAGGCGAAGACCATTTTCATTGAGTTTACCAACACCGTGCTGCCCAAGCACATCCTTCCATAACACACCGTCAGAGCCCACTCTCGCGTTAAAGTCCCCGAGGAGAATGAGCTTGTCGGTGGAGGGTGTTTTATTTATGGCGGAGTGCAGGGAGGCATAGAAGAGTTCATTGCACTCGGGGTCAGCATCCAGTGTTGGGGCATATGCACTGATGAGGGTGGCATGACGGTTGTTGGTGAGGGGAATGCGCCAGGTCATCAGTCTTTCACTGATGCCGACTGGGGATTCTGGGATCCTCTGAAGTAGGCTTGACCGCACAGCAAAACCTACACCATGGAGGCGGCGGGAGCCTTCTGGAAGCCCCCTCCAGAAGAAGGTGTAGCCTTCTCCCACCTCTGTTATAGAATCCTCGCCATGGAAGCGGGTTTCGCTAAGAGCTGCGATATCAATGTTGTATCTCTGCAGCTCGTGTGCAACCAGCGCTGTTCTTCTTTGGGGACGAGAGCAGTCAACGGGCAAATCCAAAAGTGTGCGGACGTTCCAAGTTGCAATGGTGAGCTTCATGTGGGTTTTCTTATTCTTATATTTTCGACCGCGTGGAGGGATGACCCGGCAGCTGTGGCAGGCTGCCCGGGTTAAACGGAACAGACCTTTTTTAGGCCACCTTTTCTAGGCCCTTCCCTCTCAGGGTGAGCAGGGAGGAGCTGCTCAGTCGCGTGAGGAGCTGCCGGAGAGGAGCGCTGTTCCATCCCACTCCTCGGCGACCATCTTTCTCACGCCGCCTAGCGTGCAGGGTTGGGCTAGATACTCCCAGTCACATCCTGACCTGTACCTGCCGCCCTTCCCCAACGCCGCAGGACTTCTTTTGGGGATGGGGGATGGGGTGGGGTGGGGTATTTGGAGCAGGCCTGCGCAGAAGAATAGATTATAGTGAAGGCAGTGGTGCGCAGTCTCTGACCTCACTGTCTTGGCTCCCCCCGACATACTCCAGTGGCATGCAAAGCACGACGACCTTCAGTGGAAGGGAGTTGCAGAAGACTGCCAGAACACCGGTCTGTTGGTGACTGCCTAATGTGGGTTATCTCCACAGGTTCTTGATCGGAGTGGCCTTCTCCTAGATGGGTTGCCTGCCATGGCTATGAGCCCCATCTGCCCATGCTATTTACCCATAGGCTGGGGCAGTGGTTGAGAGGTGCCAGGGCGTGTCCACATACCGGTGGGCCTGCACGCCTTCTCTCTGGGGCCCACTGCTGCTGCGAGATCTCCTACAGTTTAGCCTGGGACCACGAGGTACCCAGTTACCGTGTGAGGCCACGAGGAGGCACTGTAGGAGTCTTGGTGGTGGAGAGGCTATGTACCGGCAGGAGGAGACTTACGCTCTCTGCTCCTCTTTTCACCCCAAACAGAGGCTAGCCGGTGGCCGTAGCTGAAAGCAGAAAGAAGCAAGCAGAAGCAGCACGCACGCACGCACGCACGCACGCACGCACGCACGCACGCACGCACGCACGCACGCACGCACGCACGCACGCGCACACACACACACACAGAGATAAACACACACAGACAAACAAAACTAATGTTCTTCAAAAGTAGACTAAAAGACTGTTTGCGATTTTCTTGTCAAGTTATACCAACAGCTTGTTGTGCCATCTTATCTGTTCGTCCATCACATGTAATGAGGACCACTTAGTCAACAGGAATAAGGGGGAGCTGGGATTAGCGGTGGGTGCGCAGGTGACTGATGAGACCAATCTTTGCGCAGAAGGTTCTAGGGCAGTGGGGGCAGGGGATGGGAGACATGTTGGGGGTAGGGTTGTTGATGCGCAATTTCTTTCCTTTCTTTGCACTTTTGTTTTATGTTGGTCTCTTTGTGCTGCCCTGTAGGCAACTAACTGTATGTTACAATGTGTCGAGTCAGTTTGACCGCACACTGAGACCTGTGTATGGGATAATTGTGACTGAATTACAGTTGGCACAGGATGAACGTTTGTCAATAAAATAAACAGTTATTGATCTTACTGATGTGTTTTGTGATGATGCCAAAGGTTGTGGTTTGCCAAGATTTTGCAGTAAATATATTAATGTGTTTGTATAATATACCTAAAACTAGACCATTTCTTAAAACAAGACTTCCTAATCTAAGATTGGTTTTACTTATTATGTGATATTTAATGCACTTGATACAAGCAAATTCTTCTTGTTTTCTACCTATTTCTGACTTTTAAAACAATACAAGATAATTCATCTAGTTTTAATCTTCTTGCTGACTAGTTTTGAGCAAGCATGGGTCTAACCCAGTTGGTTTCTAAGCAATAATTCTCCAAAACAAACACATATCTTAAAATAAGACAAGTAAACCTTGACAAGAACACTAAATATAAGTATTTCCTGCTTATAATAAGATTTTTAGGTTTCTTGTTTCTCAGATATTTTTTTCTTGTTTCAAGAAAACTTAACAAGTGGAATTATCATGATCCACTGGCAGATAATTTTGCTTGAAACAAGTAAATTTCCTCTTAATAGTGGCTATATATATTTTTTTTTTTAGAGCCATGTATTGTATTCTTTGCATATATTTGCGATTTGTCTTTCTAAGCAAAATACAAATGAAACCCAAATCGAGGAATGCATCTGTGGGTTGGAATGGAAAACAAGGAACACATTCTTTTGTCTGCTGATTAACCTTAAAAACCTGTATGGCGACACTGCAGAGCCAAAGCAGAAGTTCTTTGTTCCTGTTATTGGTTGTCTGCCATGAGAAAAGCATTGAGACTAGTCTCAATAACAGCAGATAGGCGGGTTGTTTACCAAAACAAAAGATTTATGCCATAAAATATTTACTTCTATGACATGTTAGGGGTCATTTGGATTTTATGGTATATATGCAGAGATTATTTCTGTGATTAATTTGTTAGACTCAAAATCGTGGCAGAGTACATTTTATGTAATGCCTGATAAAGGGTCTTCAAAACATCTTTATAAACCTGTAACGGGGGTTCTGGTCAATTATCTGAAGGGTCACTGAAATTTCTCACAAATATTGTGCATTCATTAGGTGAGTGTTGCATGCAGCGCTCTATGAGGGGCCGCCTGGGACAGAATTCATACTTGTTCTTACACAAACTATTATAATCTAATTTCCTAGCATTTGGTAAACAGATTCTTCGTTGCATATGATACTGATAATACACAGACTCAATTATATCTGGAAATTGCATTAAATGGAAAGAGAACATTTCTCATGTTGAGCACACCAAATGCGTAACTTGTTTATTTAGTTAGAAAACCAGGAAGAGAAAACAGGCTGCATGTTAACAAACCCTGCAAGGGGCTCTACGTCGTCATGAGATGTTCCTAACATTTAAATTCAGATACAGATTAATCTTTATTGGCCAGGTTTGCGCAACAAACAAGGAATTAGACTTTGGGTAACCCTTTGCTCTCAAAGTACAACACTCAACATTTAACCAACTGTTAATATATAAAAAAGATAACGCAAAACAGAAAGAACAGTACGAAATATAAATATACTGTTTACAGTATACAGCATAACAATACAATATAATATACTAATTTGCTAAATAAATTATGCAATAACAATATAAGAGAAGAAGATTTAGGATTTCAATATAAATATAAACATAGTGCAAGGCAGTTCAGTGCATTGGGCATGAGGTAGATGCAGAACAGGGTTGATAGCCCTTGTTCAGTGAAAGGGTGGGGGCTACTTCTGAGCGTTCAACAGAGTCAATGCTTTGGGAAAGAAGCTGACTTTGTGTAAGCTGGTTTTTGGCAAATCAGTGAAGGAGGTTGAACAGTTTGTGACCAGGATGTGACGGATCTAGGGCGATTATTGCTTCCCTTTTCCTTACCCTGGACTGGTACAGGTCCTCGATGGTGGGAAGTTCAGCTGCAATGATCCTCTCCACAGCCTGTATTGTCCGTTGCAGTCTAAAGGGACAGCAATCCTTGAACAACCAAGACAGTAAACGATATGCATACAACAGTGTGTAGAACAACACTTAACAACATAAGTGAATTATGTGAGAATTGTTATATACGTTACATTCACTACAAGTACATTCAACCATGAAGATACTACCCAAAAATGTTCAGAATCATGCGAGTACATACAATTCCTCGAATAAGCCAAGTGCTTCATCACAGAAACAGGAGATAGAGAAAGTTATTTTTGTTTTTTTCAATTGTGCTGTGTGGTAGCAAAGACAATCCAATGCTCCTTGTTGGCTGCCGGGTATTACATGTGTATTACATAGTGTTTAAAGACCTCACTAATACTTCATTCATACAATACAAGATGAGCGCATGTCACGCACAGTAGGCATACAATATAGCTCAGATGGTTGGAAGTATTGAGGCACAAACAATAAAAAACGTCATTGTACAAACAATAAAATAATTTATTGTAGAAACAACAACCTTATCTTCTTAATCAATGGATTTGGCAGATCAATGGGCGAATCTTTCTGCAGATGCTGTCATTCACTTTCAGCAGTGGAAAAAATATTCTATTGTGCAGTTAGTATAGCATTGTTCTAAAAGGGAGGCTGTGGTTTAGCCTGAATGCTACCCAACTGGTATCAACCGCCATTTGGGAGATGATGAATTGCATCACTGCCGGTAGTATTGGTTTATATTACTTAACAACATAGAAAGCCAGACTAGCTGCCTTGTTCATCTAAACAGGATTAATGATTGAATATTTGCTCTGACATATAATAATAAAAATACATTTAATTTAGAGGCGCCTTTCAAGACACCCAAGGTCACCTTACAGAGCATATAGTCATCATAAATCGTTTAAAAAAACAAGACATTGTGGAAAAAAAGTAATAAATAAATAAACATAATAAATAAATAAAAAATAAAAAATAAATAAAACAAAAACAAGACAAAACAAAACAAACAAACAATCAAAACAGTGATCAGTTAGACGTTGTGTGCGAGTTTGAACAGGTGAGTTTTGAGTTGTGACTTGAAGGTTGTAATGGTGTCTGACTGTTTTATGTGTGGGGGGAGGGAGTTCCAGAGCCTGGGTGCTGAACAGCTGAATGACCGGGCACCCATTGTAGTGAGTCGTGATGTGGGGATACATAGTAGTCCAGCAGAGGTTGAGCCGAGGGAGCGGCAGGGAGTGTATTCTTGGAGGAGGTCGCAGAGGTAACTGGGGGCTAGGTTGTGGAGAGCTTTGTAGGTGAGGAGTAGGGTTTTGTATTGGATGCGGTAGTGTACTGGGAGCCAGTGAAGTTGGATGAGGACAGGGGTGATGTGGTCGGATGATTTGGTGCGGGTGATGATCCGGGCGGCTGAGTTCTGAATGATCTGCAGTCTGTTGATGAGTTTGGTGGGGAGTCCGGTGAGGAGGGCGTTGCAGTAGTCTATGCGTGATGTGACAAATGAGTGAACTAGGATTTCAGTGCTGGATTGGGTCAGTGATGGGCGGAGTCTGGCGATGATGCAGAGGTGGAAGAATGCAGTCCGGGTGATGTTGTGAATATGGGGTGCGAATGAGAGGGTGTTGTCCAGGATGACACCGAGGCTCTTGACTTTGGAGGAGAAGGGTACTGGGAATCCATCGATGATTATGAGTGGAGCTGGGGTGTGTTGTGATTTAATATATGTGCTCTTTACAAGCAAACATCAACCAAACCAGGTCTGAGGCACTGTGCCAAACTTAGAGTGAGAGTTTCTGTTGAATGTTGAAAACAAAACTAAATTCATCAGTCATGCATCCAAAGAGACTTCTACTCAACTAACTAATTTCAAAGTGTCCAGCCTTTATAGCACTGCTCACATCCCGAGGGTGTGTTGACACGGCTTGCTAACTTAACTATCTTATACAAATATTTAATACTAAAACTAAATACATTTGTATAATATTAATTGTAAATACTCACATTGTGATATCAGTCTTTAAACAAAAACACAAACACAATGTCACAGTGAAATCAGTTTCTGTTAATTAGTTCTTTAGGTAAAAACAAATCAGCTGACATTTCTGAATGCTAAACAAAATGCTTTGTATGTGCATATACTGTATGTGTGGGCCTTTCTGTAACTGCATTCATTGGTTTGCAAAAATAATAAAAACATACATTAAAAATGTATTTCTTAACTAGATATCTGTGTAAGAACATTAACATTTAATGTTCCCTAAATGGTAGGGCTAATTGAAAGAGTTTGGAAAAGGCTTTCAACGGGATGGAGTCAGGACCGATCCACAGAGAGCAACAGATTTTGAATTTGCAAGGTCGGGATGGTATTTCAAGGATACACATACACTGCTAGAAGTACACATTTGCCCCTGCTCACATACATTCACACACAGATGCTGGTTACAACTCGCTCTTCAGGATCAGTTAGATCAGGGGTGTCCAAACTTTTTTCAAAGGGGGCCATATTTGAAAAATTTAAATACCTTGAGGGCCGAATGCCTCTCCCGTCATATCTTTGGACCATAATAAAGTCACATATACTAGTGAGTTGACCTTACATTTATTAACTGATATTAACTGATTAACTGAAAATAAAGCCCAATCAAGATAACTTAAATGTATGACCTCATTTTAAATGACATACTAGTTATTTTCCCTTAACAATTGTATCGCAAATTACATTTTATAGTGGATTTGATTTATTTTTAACCTGTAAAAAAATTGCTTGCTCACTACATATATCTGCATACATCGCATATACTTGCTCAGGATCTTTTTCGTCACTGACCAACAGTCTTATTGTAAATAAATGTTTTGCAACAAAGAGGGAGAATAGCCTTGTATATACCTTGGCTAAGCTTATGGGGAAATCAGGTGATGTCATACAGATCACATCCACAGTACCCTCTTTCAATGAAATCTTCACAAAAAAGTGTAAAATGTTCAACCTGTTAAAACTTGTAAATAGTTGAATGCCAGCTAATGTAAAAAAAATATACGTAAAAAAAAAAAACGTAAAACGCAACAATGTGTATTTACAAAAAGTGCATCAAAACGAACATCAACGATGTAAAAAGCATTGTAAACTCTGGTTTTTATGCTTAGTTTTTCTTCCTCAAGAGTCATGAACCAATGCAGAGCATTGCCCTCCACCAATGTCCATAAGCACCTTCTGAAATACCTCAAAAGTGTACCTAAGGCCTCTGGGGTAGTCGATGTTGAGGGCAAAGAGCAGACCCATCAGCAATGAAGCTTACATTATACCCACTCAGAAACTTCATGAAGTGGGGAACCCTTTGTTCGCCCTATGTGTTCCTGAGGCAGAGGTAGTCCGACACACATTTCTTGGGAAGCACGCACAGAGATTGTTTAACTTGGTGTTGATTCATTTATTAATCAATAACTCCGGTTGACTTTCCATGAAAATAACTAAACATAAAAACTCCAAACAATGTATCTGTTTGTGGCCAAAACAGGGTTCTTTCGTATTGGACAAAAAGGGCTTTTCAAAATAAAATAATCCATCAAAAATGCGTCCAATAATGCGAAATAATGCGATAATAATGCGAACTAATGCGATAATTCGAACTAATGCGGTCAGAAAACTGTTGGCTCTCTGCCTTCCAAACCCGAACTACAGTGATTAGCCTGCCCTATATGAGGGCCTCCAATAGGCTCTAGGTAGAGCGTGACACACCTACTTCCTCAGGTGACACAACGGACTAATCACCACGTCATCAGCAAATGCATAAATATACATATGAATGAAAGTTTGATTAATATTTCATACACTTTATAATACATAACTAATACTTTTAGCCTTAGACTCAAAATATATTTACTTACAAATATTCAACACAAAGACCTCTAAATGGCTCCAACACTTCAATTTAACATTTTACATGGCAAAGAAACAGGCAACTTACTGATACTAATGAGAGAGGTGATACTGAGATCTGGATTGCAGGACACGGGTCAGGTCTGGTTTGACAGCAGTGGTTGAGATGCGTAAAATGTCACGCAGGTGGTCGTCAGTTAGTCTGGACCTCAAGCGGTTCTTGTTCAAGTTCATAACAGAATGACTGCTCGCACAAATAAGTGGAGCCGAACAAGCTCAGCATTCTCTTTGCAAATGTTGGCATTTCTGGGAATCTGCCTTTTTCCAGCTGACGATAAAAGTCAGTAAGTGAGAGCTGCTGCTGTCGGCCGCGCAACTCATCATCGCACTGTAGTTCAATTAGCTCCAACTGCAGCTGATGTGGGGCAGTATGCGGGTCCGCGGAGAAGGGAGATGAGAAAAGTGAAATATCCTTTTCCATGCCATAAAAGTCCCGAAAGTGCCCGCTGAACTCTGCAGAGAGAGATGCGATGATAGTTGCATATATCCCTGCTTGCGCACCGATATTCCCTGGTGGAAAACTGTCCATGACCTCGCGCAGTGCGGGGAAATGGGCGGTGCTGGGCTCCCTCTGTGACAGGTATCTTTGGAAAAGCTGGAGCTTGCTTCCAAAAGCCCTGATGTGTGCAAACAGCTGGCTCACCACTGCGTCTTTCCCTTGTAGACTGATGTTGAGCACATTCAAATGCTATGTGATGTCGACTAAGAAAGCCAAATCACCAAGCCAGACAGGATCCGACAGTTCTTGCATCGGTTTTCCCTTTTAAGCCAAAAATTGTCCAATTTCCCATCTGAGGGAGAAAAAGCGCTGCAGCGCTGACCCGCGGCTGAGCCATCTCACGTCGGTGTGATAGATAACGTCTCCATATTCCACATCAATGTCGAGTAGGAACCGCTGAAATTGACGGTGGTGCAGTGACTTGGAGCGAATGAAGTTAATAGTCGTTACCACCGGTTGCATAACATGTTCACATTTCACACATTTAGTGCAAAGGACCTGTTGGTGAATTATGCAGTGTAGTTTAACAGCGTTGCCTCCCTGTTCGCTGACTTTGTCACATATCAGTTTTGATAAGCCCCTGTGTTCCCCAGCCATAGCGGGTGCGCCATCGGTAACAATGCCGCTAACTTTACTCCACGGCAGTTTAAAGTCATCAACAGCTGAACAGAGAGAGTCAAATAAATCAACTCCTCTTGCCTGGCCTTTTAAACTTTGGAGGTCCAGCAGCTCTTCTGTTGTATTCATTTCATCATCCACTCCTCGCAAAAAAATAAGTAACTGGGCAGTGTCAGACGCGTCTGTGCTTTCATCACAGGCTAAAGAAAAAAAGTCAAAATTCACTCCCCTGTCACCCACTTGCCTCTTTACGTCCGCTGATAATTCTTCAATTCTGCGGGCAACGGTGTTGCGCGATAGACACGTATTAGCAAACTCTTGCTGCTTTTCGGGGCAAATGTTATCCACCATCTTCATTACACAGTCTTTGACAAACTCGCCCTCTGTAAAAGGCTTCCCGTGTTTAGAGATTAGCATCGCCACTTCATAGCTGGCTTTGGTGCTGTTTTCTACAGAGTCCCGAGCCTTGGTGAAGAGCCGCTGCTGGGAAACTAAACCGGCTTCAAGCTGCTTTACTTTTTCTGCATGGTCGCTCCCTGTGAACTTGTTGTATGCATTAGCATGGGTTGTCTGATAGTGTCTCTTCACATTGAATTATTTTGCAATGGCGACACTCTGTTTGCAAATAAGGGAAACGCAATTGTTTCTGCTTTCAGTGAAGAAATATTGTAATTTCCATCGCTCTTGGAAGCGACGGTCCTCTTTATCGGCCTTCCGCTTTTTAGCAGCCATGATGTAGGAATACGTCCAGGCAATTGCTAACCCTTATTAGCCGACCTGTGGGGGGGAGGGGTCAGGTTCATGGGGGTCGCGGTTGTGGCTAGCGCCAGAATGGTGCTGCTACCATGTGGTGAAAAGAGAAATTGCAACGGTGGCAGGCTGGCGGACCATGTATAATACATTTTCGTAAGGGAGCCGTGGGCCAAATAAAATATAACCCCGTGCCAAGATTGGCCCGTGGGAAAGACTTTGGACTTGCCTGAGTTAGATCATGTCTTGGTCAAGTACACCTGGTGCAGACTGCCTGAAATATTTTCACCAAGGCCACTGAATCTTCTCTCTATCCACAACTTCTCTCAGATCGTGCAGTGCATGGTAATGGAATGGCATGATGGTTTATTACCAGGCCAGTCCTATGATTTGCAATTTGAAGATGTGTGCTGTCAAAGTGTAGGAAGTTAGGAACCCAGTAAATCTTAATAGTTTAAATAGACTAACATTTCATTGTACATTTAATTTGTGCTTCCTCTAACACCTAACACCTCTGACAATTATTATTTGTAAACAACCACAGTGAGGGAGAATACCTATCATATGTATCTCTCCTAGCTTAACTCAAACATTTTTTCCCAATATGCTTTCGTATTAAACATATAAATACACATATATACAGTATATATATTCATATGTCGGACAAATGGAGAATACAAATCCCGGACTAATGATGACATTTCTCCAACTATTCTGTGATTTGGATCTTATGTTTTCTTATTTTAGAAAATAGAAAGAGTGACAATTCTGCATTAAGGGAGCAGCATTGTCTAGCAGTTAGCTAGGATTCCTAGCTGAGAGGTTCTGTTCCACAGCTCAGCTTAGATATCCCTGAGTAAGTTACCTAATACCTACCTGTATCAAACCAGTAAGTACCTCTGGATAGAAGCATCTGCCAATTTACTAAACAGTAAAATAGTTTGAAGGGATTAGAATTGGAACCCTTGAACCACGCTGTGCCCCCTTTTGTTTCCTAAGAGTTGGGGCCTCCTCTGTCACAACTCGGGGATGGGGAGGAGCGTCACAATGGTGGGTAAGCAGCTGTGCTGGTCAGAAGCCCTGTTGGGCTGCTGAGATTTTCACTGGGACCATCTATACATCTATATGCTGTTGTCCAGCCCTTAGGCTGGACAACAGCATATAGATGTATAGAGGCATAAGGACAGACCCAGGTTGGTCTGTCCTTATGCTCATCTGTCCATCCATCTGACCACCTTCTGAAAAATAAAAGTAGTTAAATATTTGTCCATGTTTTGTCCATTATACTTTCTAACAGGTAACTCTTCCTCTAATGGATGAAAGACTCATAGTCCTCCAGCCAGGGGCGTAGGAATGTGTTTAACATTGGAGGGGACACGTATCGGAAACCTGACAGATCCATTGATGGTTCGAAGAGAAATATGTCATAAATGAACTACACTGCAAAACATTCACAAATGTATTTTATTCTTCTAAAAATATACATTTGTAAAGGAAAACACATTTTCAATGGCAGTATTGAACTGATACATATCAAATCAATTATTTAATTGCAGGCCTTATCATACAGTTTTGTAGACTGATAAATAACATGTGCAAAATATTGATCTAAATTTGAATTCGTATTTTCTGAATACCTTTTCTTTTCTTAGTTGTATCTTATGCCTCAATGAACACACAGGCAAAGGTTAAGGTTAAAGGGAAAAACAGCATCAAGAATTTTAACATATACACCAACTGTTCTATGAACATCCTTTCTGTACCGACAGCGATATATTGATGCACTTCTTATGACAAATGTACTTATTGTAAGTCGCTTTGGATAAAAGCGGCTGCTAAATGCCCTAAATGTAAACGTAAATGTAACTTGTTTTTAATCTCGAGTAGGCCTATGTGATATTATTCGAACATTTCCACTAACTGATTGGTGTGTGAAGGCAAACGAAAACGACATTAGAATGGATGTAATGAACTGATAAATATAAATTAGTGTGTAGAACTGATACAAATAAAAGCTAGATAGCACTGTAGTGTTATCCAACAGTGTCAAACGTGCCGTGACACACAAAAGGTTGAAAAACAATGGCCTAGGCAAAAGAGCCAAAATGTTTTCTTCTCCTGTCATTTGCAGCCACGAAATGCTTGCAAATTGACTTCTTGTCAGTAAGTCAAGTCTATCCTGATGGACATGACAGACAGCAACATGGTTGTGTCTGTTTTGAGACATTGTGGACCGGAGCCAGGTTTTGAGCCTGCGGAGGACACTATAAACTTCTCTGCTCTTCTGCTGCTGTCTTTTAATTTTAACAGCTCTAACCTGTTGCGTTAGCTGCAGACACCCGCATCTCAAACAGCCGTTGAGGGGATGCGGCAGCTTATGGCTGTCTTGCGAGACAGCCGTATTCACGCGAGATCACGAGATCACGCGATTAGAGTTGCAGGCTGGCAGCGATCAGCAGCGGTGACCGTGGCGCAGCCGTTCTTACGGCGCAGCCGCGCTTACGTCCCCGATGGAAAGCAGGCAACTTAGCCTTCTAGGCAGCGATTCGAAGGCGTTTCCAGCCTGAAGTCCTTATAACTCCCAACCGCCCCCAACCCTGTGCGCTGCCATACATGGGGCAGGTGACAAGACGCTGTGTTGCGCTTTCAAAATAAAAGCAAGTGAGTAAAATATATTTAAAAAATATATATATTTTGCGGTATAATTTTTGGGGGGGACAAATGCGCCTGTCTCGAAAATTGGAGGGGACACGTCCCCTCCGTCCCCCCCGGTCCAGCCATCTGTTTGTATAGGCCTACTGTCAGTGCTACATAGTTTGATTAATGTTGTGCGCTTGTGGACTATATCGTTGTGCATGGCATCATTAGAATGTCATATAAGGGGATAATATCTAAAGACACAGGTTATTACTTGATATCCAGTTGCCATTGTATAACCATATCTGTGAAATCAAGTTGAAATAGAACAGATTGAAGGTTCTATTCTCAAGGACATATTTCATTCAAATACCAAGCAGCCAGCCATTTGGTACATTATGCAAATAGTGTACACAGAGATTTGAGTAACCAAATTGAACCTGGGGAGAAGTTCTATCTTGAACACCGTTTGGATAACTTAGACAGCGCCCACAAATTCAGGTAAATCGTTCCCTTTTAAAGAGGGTCTGAAACACCAGAGAAAGAAAACCCTTATCACAAACACGCACCCTCTGCGTAATTGTTCACTCTGGAGATTGACCTCAGGTTAAATTATTTTGCTCTGTGATTACTTTGTATTATCAGAATAAACAAATAATATTTATTTTCCACGCTACGCCACTTTATTTTGTTATGTCCTCCCCCCTCTCTCCTTTCGGTTTATATGTTTTGCTCAGAGAGGATTGACATGAAGTGTCCCCAGAGCAGAAATAAGTTACTGAGCTTGTTTCGGTGCAAAGTGGAAAACCATGAAGCGTGAGATCGAAAGCGAGAGCGAGACCTCTTGGTTCAGACAGTGCCACAAGATCGCGTCTTTCAAAGCGCTGCTGCCTGATAGGAGCAGGAGGCACGTCACGGTCTCGGTGGTCGGTGGTCATTACGAAACCGAAACTTAAAACTCGGTTCAGCTTGGTTTATACCGAAGGTGAGCGAGTCGACCAAGGTAATGTATTCGACTGATATTCTTATTTTTTTATGTAGGATCAACGGAGTGAAGAGGTACTTTCAGAAATAACATTTCTAAAGGTTGCTCTTTAGTGGGGTGGGCTATAGCCTCCAGCA